>NW_004949105.1:12038990-12053722 GCF_000317375.1 Microtus ochrogaster | reverse complement strand
CATTACAGATGGTTGTGAGCCACCATGTGGTTGCTGGGAATTGAACTTAGGACCTTTGGAAGAGCAGGCAATGCTCTTAACCTCTGAGCCATCTCTCCAGCCCCTAGATTTTATTTTTAAAAATTAAAACTCCCTATAGACACTAGCAAGATGCCATGGACAGAGGAAGCACTAAGGGAGGAGGTACTAAAAGCAGTGACATGTAAGTGGGGGGTAGGTTCGGGTAGGGATATGGGGATACTGGGAAGATAGGTAAAATGGAAACAAAACTAAGGAAGCAATAAAAGCTATATAGAAACAGTACTTTATAAAGTAAAAAAAATACCTTAAAGAATTTAAATTAAAAGCAAGTTTGAAAAAGAATTTAAATTAAAAGCAAGTTTGAAAGGGAAGTACCCTCGTGTATGTATAATGCTGCTCACAGAAGTTGTAAGCTTTTAAACAAGAGCCTAGTACCAGAAGTGGTGTACTGCCCTATGACCTGTTGACCAGAAATGTCTCAGAAGTCCCAAAAAGAACATAGCCCATTGTCACTACTCATGTCACCAGAACTTGAGTGTAACACACTTTTGTTAAAGGACACAGAAAATGATATGGACTGTGCAGAGCTGGCTAGGGTTCACAGTATCAGGGGGCATTATCCAGACTGTTAAGGGAAAAATCTTATCAATAGTCTCCCCCATTTGTAGAACATGCATGCAATAACACACACTGGCCAGACAGAATATGCTCACTAATACAATGGCAGAATGACTACCTTGGCAATAGCTAACTGCTTTGTGAATGGATGCAGGGTTTGCTTCTCCTGATAGATTACATAGCTGGTACTATAAACCTAGCCAAATTCCTATGGCTGAGAAGCTCATGGGCCCAAAGGAAGAGCATGCTACCCCTGTCTCCATATATGAACATGCTGTCAAACTGCTTTCTCAATGTGATGTTATCCTTTGCAAAGAGGAAGACACATATCTGGTCAGACTGTTAAGAATACATGACTGCTAAGTGACATTTATATCAACCTCTGCTGCAACAACTGCCATCCAAGGATTAGGGAACAGGCCACTAAATAATTTAAGAATCAGAAGATTGGAAAGAGTATCATGAACTGCTGCCATTCACATAAGGCATGGCATTATATAACCATGAACAAACAGCATTTTTGTATATTTATACAAGACTGAACTGTTCAGTTTTTTTTTAAGGGATTCTCAATATCATGTGTTCTTTTATTCCTCTGAAGCTGTCATATGCCAAGGCTTTAACACATTGAGAAGTCACTGAAAGTTTCTTTCCAGAATTATTTCTTTCAATCCTTTCATGTCTTCTAGAAAGTTGACAATGTTCTTTACTATTATGTTCTTCCCAAATGTATCCTATAGTAGTGAGGTTCCTGTAGGTCTCCAGCATCACATCTTTGTAGAGATTCTTCTGGGAAGAATCCAGCAAATTCCACTCTTCCTCAGTGAAGTTGATATGCACATTATCATAAGTCACTGCCTTCATGTTGTGGTTCCCCAGATCGCCAAAGCTCTCAGTTCATCATCTCCCTGGAGCAGCAACTTCACCATAGCACAGGAAACAACTGGTCTGAACTGTTCAGTTTTCTATATTGGATAGATGAAACTTCATTCCTTCCTGAGGAGCTAATGACTGGCAATGATTGCTGAAGAGGAAGGGCTTATCATTTTCTGTAATGTTGTAGCCATTAGGGTACTACGTAGGAAGCAGAAGTAGCTCAGATGAAAAAGAAGAGATGATAAAAGGCAAGAGAGGATGAATAAAGTCATATCAGAACATATATATATGAAACTGTCAAACAAGGAAAATAAATAAGTTATATATATATGTGTGTGTGTGTGTGTGTGTTTAAAAGAGTCCTAATAAAGCCAAGGGACTAATGAGTTTTTTTTTTTTTTTTTTTAAATCACCATTTACAGAAAACAACATGGTACTGGTGAGTAAGATCCAGATACAAACTCATGGAGCAACGGTCACTTGATTTTTGGCAAAGGTGCCAAAACTATTCATTGTAAAAAAGACAGTTTCTTTAACAAGTGTTCCTGGAAAAAGTACACACATATAGAAGAACGAAAGTAGATGTTTATTGCTCACCCTGGACAGAAAAAAAAATTATAAATGGATTAAAGGTCTAAACATAACACCTAAGACTCTGAAAGTGTCAGAGGAATAAATACGGGAAACTCCAAGAACTATGCATAGGTAAGGTTTCCATGTATTCAAGGAAATAAGATTAACAAACAATAACTTTGCCCTCATGAAATTAAAAAGCTTCCATACAGCAAAGGGTCCTGTTAATTAAGGGAAAATGTACCCTTCAAAATGGGAGAAAATATTCTTTCAGCTATACATTAAAAAGAGAATATATATCTACTCAAAAGATATTTTACACACACACACACACACACACACACACACACACACACACACACACACATATATATATATATATACATACACTCAAAATACTAAAACAAAACAAGTAACTCAATGAAAAAGCAGACCATGAAACTAAAAAGAGAATGTTCAAAGAAGAGTTGCAAATGTCCAATAAATATCTTTAAAAGTATTTAATATTCTTAGCTATTAAGGAAATGCAAATTAAAAACAACCCTGAGATTTTATCTCACCATAGTTAGAAAGACCATTATTAAGAAAACGAATGACAACAAATGCGGGTGAAGATGTGGAAAGAGAAATTCTTATTCACTATTGGTGGGAATGTAATATGCACTATGGAAATCAGTATGAAAGTTTCTCAAGATGCTAAAAACACCTAACATATGATCCTGCTATATCCACCCCCAGACATACACTCAAAGAACTCTTCAAACCTTCTAAAGAGATACTTGTTCATCCATATTTATTGCTGTTCCATTTATAATGGAAAAAAATAGACTAGATATCTCTCAACTGATAATAGATAATGAAATTGTGATACATATATACAATACACATATTGTGGCACATATATAAAAAGATATGAAATTATAAAGTTCACAGGTAAATGGAAGCAGAAAATATTAAGTGAGATAATCCAGACTCCAGAAAGACAAACACCTCATTTTCTCTCTTATATATGTATCTTAGCTTTTAATTTTTATATATTTGTATTTAGATGGAAGGGATGTATGTATATGTCACAAAAGGATGGGTGCAAGAAATAAGAGAACACATGTGATATGAAAGTACTAGGGATCCAAGGGTTAAAACACGAACAGGGAAGCAGGAGATGGTGACAGGCAGAGATTGTGGCAAGAGTAAGTGAAAACCAAACATGTATGAACGTCATAAGGAAACCCACTACTTTGTAAGATATTTAATAAGTTTACACACATACACATACTTTTGTTCTAGAAATATATTTTCATTCTATAAACTATCAATCTTCTGGAACCTAGACTTTATAAACACCCATGATTCAAAATGTTTAAACATTGGGTTAATTTCTTACATGATTTAAATATCCTTAATGTGTCAAAGCACCTTACTTGAAATCAGATGGGTTGAATTATGGATTTAATTAAGATCACCAATTTACAGTTACTTACTATGAGTGAAAGTTTGGTTATGATCTTCCATACTCACCTTCCAACTCAATGGAGTCAGCTATGGAGCAAGCGCCATGAACCACATAATGACCGGGACAAATAATGACGGTGTCACCCTCGTGGCAGGCATTTATAGCAGATAAAAGATCACTATGAAACTAGAAAACAACACATTATAAATATACATTTCCCAAAGTCACTTGGGTTACTTTAAGCACCTTCATGTCTCATTTAAAAATGAATCCGAACTTTGTTTTTATTTATCTTTTCAATAGTGCATTTAGCTCAGTGTGCACCTCTGCATTGCCATCACTGAAAAAGAACAGTGCTTTACTACTTGGATCTCACAGAAAACCAACTCCAGAAACTTCCTGCGAACACTTTGTAGAATTGATGAACACTTGGAATTAATCAAAAGCAGTTACTTAGAGCAATCATTTTTTTTTTTTTTACCTGAATTTCTGTTTCTTCTCTGCAAGACTCCTCACAAAACCTGTCCCTGAATAGAGACCGCAGCAGACCTGCCTTCATGGTGGAGGAAACCACATGGGTGACCTTTTGGCCATTTTGACGAGCACCCTTGGCTTGGATATTAGAATTCTTCTGATAACCAAAAACATATCTTAAAAAACAAACAAACAAAAACAAAACAAAAAAACAAGAGCCATCAGTTCTCACTAAGATAGCTAGTAAGATGATATGCTAAGTAATTAAAAACAATAAGACTCATACCTCAACAAAGGATTCTCAATGAGTTTTAGCTTCTGTTTCAACTGTTCAATCTCTGAATACAAATTTAACCCTTCCACCATGGAGATATTTTCTTGCTCAGAATCAGAACTGCAATTTGACAAACTGCTTCTCAGATTTAAAAATTTCCTATAACTCTCTTCACATTGAGACAACAGATTATGGTAGTCAACAATCAGTCCTGAAGGAACTCGATCTTCAAGTATATCATAATACCTGAAAGATTAAAAGCAAATTGAAATCCATTCCCTTTTCTAATACATTTTCCTATCATTATGATTTCATTTACTCCTCCAAAACTCAGCTTATTTTTTTAGATTCAGCTTATTTTACCATTATTTTTAGCACTCTCTTTGTCTGCAAGTGACCATTCTTAGGTCACTTTTTACTTTTTTATTCTTCCTCTTTAGTTAACCTATATGCATGTAAAGATAATCTGAAAATCCACTTTCCAAACAACAAACCAGGGACCATCACTGATTGACGTGTCATATCGAACTGTGAAAACCAAGTCCAAGTTTTAAAGAAAGTCTCTTAGCATTTCTGCAACCATGTTAATTAGCACATTTCTTATTATATGGATACTTTGAAATTTGGAAATAATACACCAACAGTTGTATATCAACTCCCTATGTTTTTGCATAACATATTTTGCATTAGAAAGGCAAAACACAAACAAAGCAATATGGTTTGATTACTTTTAAATGTTGCCTATTGGACAGCTCTTCTATAAGCACAGGAAACTTTTCCCACGCACTGCCAACATTTCTATCATACCATTTTCTCCATCAAGTGTCATAGTTTCTTCTCCATAACAACAACAACAAATTATCCCTTGGGTTCTCAATACCATATTAAATAATTATTGTTAGTACATGCAAGAGTGTCAAATCAGAACATTTTTTTTTTCTTCAGGTAAAAATCAAATATGCCAGATACATATGATATTTATCTATAATTAAATTTCACATCTATTAAAATTAACCATTACTGCTTAAGAACAACCAGAACAAACTTAGAAAATATTCAGTCTCTTAACAATATCTAGGATCATAATCCTAGCTCAGTTCAATCTTATTCAGTGAACTGAATACACAGTATTAAGGGTCCCAAACGGCTAGGTGTCGAGATGCAGGGGGAGAAATGAGAAATACAGGAGACAGATTGTTGGAACCAGGAGGTCTTTCATAAGCTGATAACTTATTTCAAGCAAGTTTATTAAAAAGTAGAGCATCTTATACACTGTTTGCAAGGGGCCAAATGGCCAAGGACAGCAGAGAACTAAATTAGATAATGTTGACAAAGAAAACAGAGACTTCCTCAGATACAGCAACCTTTACAGATACCGATAACCAAAGCCCTTCAGAGGGGAAAGCCAGGTTTCCAGGAGCCAAAATCGTAACTCCTTCAAGGCCCTGGCATCAGTCCTATATTGGAATCTTGCCAAGTTTACCCCTGGGTAAGGACACAGAACTAGAGTTCCCTTTTTCTTTTCACTGGGGCCTCTGAGGAAGTCTTGGAGCAGCCTACATCCCAACAATTCAGATTTACAAGCTTTTAATATGGAATTCTTAAAACTCTATTTTTAAGTTAAATTTAGTTCAAAAACAGCCAGGCATGGTGGCATAGGCTATTATCACAATACTAGTGGGACTGAGGTATGACAATCACAAGTTCAAAGCCAAGTTTCTATCTCAAAACGAACGAACAAACAAAATCAAAAAAAGTCAGACTACAAGTGTTCATGTAAGCCGGGCGGTGGTGGTTGCACGCCCTTAATCCCAGCACTCAGGAGGCAGAGGCAGGCAGATCTCTGTGAGTTCGAGGCCAGCCTGGTCTACAAGAGCTAGTTCCAGGACAGGCTCCAAAGCTACATATGGAGAAACCCTGTCTCGAAAAACCAAAACCCCAAAACCAAAACAAATAAAAAAGTGTACATGTATATACACACAATGCAGGTGTCTGTTTTCCCACAATGCTTTTTTAATAACTTGGCATGATTACACTATTGGTGCAACAGAAGCTCCTGTGTGTGTGTGTATGTGTCTATCACATCAGTAATAAATACTTACAATCTCAATCGAGGTTCAACACATCTGACAAAATAATCATACTCATCCTCCTCTTCTTCATCCCAACTCCTCCAAATGTTTTTGTAGAAAAACCTGAAAAGATGCTTAATATCAATCAAATTCAACTGCTGGTTCAAAAGGTAGGTGCTGTGGTTTGAATATGAGATGTCTACTACCATAGGCTCAAGTGGGTTAACACTTGGTTCTTAGCAGGTGGCAATGTTTGGGAAGGTTTGGACATGTTTAGATAGAGTCCTGTTGAAAGAAAGATGGGGCACAAGGCTTTAAGGTTTTAGCATGGCTATATTATCAGTTATTTCTCTGCTTCCATCATGCCTATACAAGGTTTGGGGATGGCATCATACTGCTGCTACCTTCCTTACTATGATGGTCTTACTATGTCTATGAACAGCAAGCTAAAAGAAACCCTTTTCCAATTAAGTTGCTTTTGTTGGGGTACTGTGTCATAACAAAAAGGTATAAAATCTTAGTTTTATATGTCTTAAAGATTTTTATGTCTTAACAGTTGGAATTATGAAAAGGTGAGAGATAAACAGGAAATCAAAGCAATCCTACCTGCCAACAAATCAAGTAAACATTATTTTCTAAGATATGTCAATTTTGGGTATTTGCTACACTTGACATTCATGAGTCACATAAAGACCCTCAAATAAGTTTCTCTACAATATTGTAATATTGTTGTTAGGGTAATTTGTTTCTGTGTCTGTTTTTTTTTTTAAAAGTGGGGCTAGGTTTTGTCTGTTTAGCTGTTTGAGACACAATTGTGTACTATAGTCCAAGCTGGCTTTGAACCCTTAATCCCCCGTCTCATGAGTGCTGATATTATAGGTGTGTGTCATCATTACATTGCAACACAACTATCTGCTGACCATCAGTAACTTGATAGATGGCAGTGTCATTTGTTTAGGTAGTAAAGAAAGAAATTGGGGTTTAAATAAAAGTTGTTTTAAATGTATTTCAGGTGAAATGCTGATTTGGCCTCTAAATGAGTAATGTCTCATGGGTAAATCAATTCTTTCAGAGACAAGGGATAAGATATAACAACAGATATAAATCTAGTACTTACTGGTAAGATCTATTGCTTTTATTAAAGCAGTGAATGTGATGATACAGAGATATAAAATAAAGCATTAGATCCCAACCACGACTACACATTAGAGTCCCCTGGTATACTTTCAAGACTTATATTTCCTAGTTGGGTGGTGGTGTATATCTTTAGTCCTAGTACTTGGGAGGCAGAAGCAAGTAGATCTCTGTGAATTTGAGGCCAACCTGGTCTACATACATAAGTTCCAAGTTAGCAAGGTTTACATAGTGAGTCTATCTCAAAAACAAAACAACAAAAACTTAATCTAAATCAATAAACCAGAATCTCAGAGGGGAAAGAAAGATCTATTTTTTCTTTAAAACTCCCCAGATGTGTTAACATATTATAGAAAAATTTCAAACATATATGATAAAAGAAAACACAGACAATATGAACAGCAAGTTCAAAAATGATCAATTCAGGTAATCCCCCCCCCGCCCATTCTACCCAAGTCACTTATCCATCTTCTCTCCTATATCATGTTCACACTGGATTTCTAAATCTCAGACATACTATTAGTTCATTTTGAGCATGTATCTTTAAAGCACTTCTGCTTTTAAAGCATGTAAGCTTTAAATCCCTTACATGCAAACTCCCAATTTCACATATTCTTTCATATTCCCTTGTAGTATGTTGGTCAAATGCCTCCTACTTTCTCTACTTGGTAAATATATTTAAATTTTTTATCTAGCTCAAATATTACCCATACTAACACAGTACTAGATACATATGCATCAGTCACTGTGCATCTCTTCCAGAGTTTACTCTTTCAAAGCAGAAAACTAGAATGGGCCTCACACAGGACTCACACATCAGCCTCCTTAGATGCTCAAGTCCTAGTTGCTCTTTCTCAGTTTCTGTCCTGTCCTATGAATGCTCTAGTGCAAGCTTCTCCTGACCACACTTCTTAACTGACCTCCCTATTCCATCGCCCTGCTTTTGTTTTAAAAACAATGAATACTTTTCAGTGTTCTCCCACTGGTCTCTTATAGAAATAACTGACTGACAAACTCTGTACCTTCTGATCTACAAAAATATCCACTCTGGTTTCTCCTAGGACTGTGTTCTGAACATCTTAATCTCACTGACATCCTGTACCTGTCCTGCTTCCCTAGCTAACGTTTCAGATTCAAGTTCATGTCTTTCTCTAAGAAACAACCATGAACAGTCATCTCAACACAGTGATTCTTTCAGTACGCACTGTCATTTCCAGTCATGTGTATAAAAGTCTACGTGCTAATCACTTTTGGGGGTCTTGCTTTGTTTGATAAGGTCAATCTGAGCATAGTAAGTCTGGGTGTTAGGGAGGACTCAGTAAAATCAGTTTAGACCAATAAAGGAATCAAAAGTACAAAGTACCTTTTTAGACTACGAAACACAAAACAATATGACTGATATCACATTACCTAATCTTCCAGTTCCTAGCTAATTTTATCATTCTTAATATCTTTTCAAATGTATATTTCTTTGGAATTTTATTTGTGAAAGATAATTTGTTTAGACAACCAAGACTTACTAATCTATTTTCTCACCTTTCATTTTTTTTTCTGTCCTATTACATTCAAAATTTACCAACCACAAGCCTTAGCATTCATGACTTAAAAGCCTGTTGTGGAATATTCCTTTACACTGTGCAAAAATATGTTACTGTGATTGGTTTACTGAAAAGTTAAAGGGCCAACAGCTACACAGGATTTTCGGGGCAGAGAGAAGACTGGAAATAAAAAAAAAGGGGGGGGGGGGGAAACGCCAGCCAGACTCAGAAAAAGCAGGACATGTAGGGTGTAAAGTAACAAGCCATGAGCCATGTGGCAGCACATAAATGAATCTAAGTTATAAGAGCAAGTTACAAACAAGCTTGAGCTATTAGCTGAGCTTTCATAATTAATTGTTTATTTAGGAGCTGGCTGGCAGGACAGAGAAATATTCCCTACAGAAGGGAGTTTCTAAATTCATAAAATTAAGAATCCTTTATATTTTGTCAACATTTGAAGAATCTGAATGATAACCAAGAATTCCATGCACATTTTTCAACTTTTCAATGAGTTAGAAGTGATAAGGTATATTAAAATTCCTGTTTAATTTTTAAAAGACTTTCCTAGGGCGTGGATGTGTGGCTCAGGGGTGAAAACATTTCCTAGGAGTCATAAGGATTCAGGTTTAAGTATCATGACAGAAAAGGGCCAGAATTATTTCACTTAAGTTATAGTTCTGACCACAGGGTCACTTCAACATTCCTTTCTACCTGACATGCTCAATCGCAAGTGCCATCTGGTGAAATTCACGTGAGTCATCCGACACCACCCACAACTCCTGCAGAGGCAGCTGAAACTCCTTCAGGTCCAAAAGCTCCTTCACATTCGCCAAGGTAAAAGCGCTCAATTTAGATTCATAGACGCATGGCTCTGCGAGTCTCACTACTGCCTTCAAAGCTGAAAAGTCCACATTTGTAACCTGAAATTCAAAGTAATGTTATTCATTTTAATACTCAGAAATCAAAATTGAAACACATGTATAAAATACTCTTTATAACCTAGTTTTTTTGTTTTTTGAAACAAGTTTTTCTCTGTAGCTTTGGAGCCTGTCTTGGAACTAACTCTTGTAGACCAGGCTGGTCTTGAACTCACATAGATTCGCTTGCTTCTGCCTCCTGAGTGCTGGGATTAAAGACGTGTACCACCACCACCAGGCTTAATCTACTTTTTATAGTATGAAATGGGTTAGAATGTCTTTTAAGAATAAAGAAAACAGAACTGGTTCTTAGCTTCAGCCTAAAATCAAGGTGAAAAATAAACAAGAAGATTTCTGGGTAAGATGGCAGAAAAGAAACTGCTTCTCTGAGACACAGTGAAAAAAAGTCTCAGAATGTTAAAGAGAAAAGAAAAAAAGAGAAAGATGAACAGCACTACAAACTAAAACAGCAGTGATAGGAAAGCAGAAAAGCAGTGAGAAAAAGGTGAATTGAGTTCTTTAGCAAGCTGGAGGGGAAAGAGAAGCCTCCTCCTCCAAAAGGTAAGTAAGGTGGGTACCAGTAGAAGAGAATGAAGAATTCTACCTCAGAACAAGCCAACAGTTTTCACAAGCCTTAAAGCCAGCTGTGAGTTTTGGTGAAGCAGTGATTCCTCTGGAATTCTACTCTATTACTCTGTATGACTTGGAGAGCAGAGGCCAGGCACCATGTTACTTATTTGAAACTGAGCTAAAAATCAGGGACCTCAGTATGAAGAACAATAAAGGAAGCTTGAATTTAACATATGCCATAAGCCCAGATGGTAGACAATTCTGGGTGCTAGCTGCAGAGAGATGGGTCAGATCTTAAAAGTAGAAAAATGCTGGAGTAAAGTGCAGAGAAAAGTAGCCCTAGTCTCAGCTGTCAAAGTAGAAGTTATCAACTGAGAATAACTCACTACCCTAAGTCTGAACTCAACAGGGCAATCAACCTCCAGAGTCAAACATCTGTCATTCACTGCTATAAACTACAGCTCCATCCCTTCACCAGTGTGATTAACAGTATCTGTCTCTCTGTATCTATGTATGTATCTATGTATGTATCTATGTATGTATCTATGTATGTATCTATGTATGTATCTATGTATGTATCTATGTATGTATGTATGTATCTATCTATCTATCTATCTATCTATCTATCTATCTATCTATCTATCTATCTATCTATCTATCTATGATTTTTAAGACAGGGTTTCTCTGTGCAACTGCCTGGCTGTCCTGGAATTCTCTCTATAGACCAGGCTGGTGTTGATCTCAGAGATCCACCTACCTTTGCCTCCCGAGGGATTAAAGTGTGTACCACTGCGGCCTGGCTATGATTAATATTTAAAACTTTTAATGTACAGACAGGCTGAACCTATTCAAGAGTTCAGTGCAGCACCTGTTTCTTACACTCCTAATGCATTGGAGAGATAACTACCAAGTATCCACGTCATGGGTATAAACTGGGAAACACCAGAAGGGTGACAGAATCTGCACAGCCCACTGGTGACAAAAGGCAAACTTCTAAATTAAAGACCGCTGTGGTGAACATCAGAACCCTGTCAAATACAGGCCCAACACCAGCATAAGCCACAGGAGATAAAAGTCCACAAGACCAGTGACTTTCTACCTCTCCCACCCTTTACATATTACAGTTTCCAGTTTTACTATTATTATTTGTCCCTTATATTTTGCTGTGCCTCAGCCTTTTGTCTTTAGTATAGTATCAGCTATATTTTTATTTCACTATATTTTTAAAAATGGTTTTATTACTCCCCTTCGGACATTCAGGTGTTTGTGAACCTTTCATTAAAGGGTAATCTATTCCCCCCCTTTTGGGGTCTTATACCCCCTTCCCTCCCTTTTCTTTGGCAATACAGTTTTAGTAGTATTTACTGGTTTTGCTTTAAAAATAAATTTTAATTTTTATTCCTCTTCATGTATTTAGATATTTTTGAACATTCTTATCCCTGGAAATAAAAACAAACAAACTTTCTTTTTTCCTCGTTTTCATGTTTTCTAATTTCTTGCTCTTTCTTCTCCTCTCTTAACACTTCTCACCTCCCTTCTTTTCATTTACTTAACCTTGCTTCTCTTCTATTTTTTCCTTTTCCCAGTCTCTTTCTTTTACCTCATTAACTTACTATATACACATTTATCCTAAATAATTTTTAACTTCAAAGCACATTGTACAAGTTTTCCCATTTTCTCCTTATGGTCAGCAGCGATGTATTAGTGGGCTTTAATCAATTTTAAATGTATTTCTATATCTTCTACAGTTCAGTGTTGAGACATCATAATTGTGTTCTCCTGACTGAGTGGCATTGGAAACTAAAACTTCAAGAGGAAGCTGTCCATGTAATATTTCCAAATAAAATAAAGATACTTACTAAACCAATAGATGTGAAAGTTCATCACAAAATGCACAAATAATTGGAAAAAAGTAACAAGATACTTCCAATAACACAACTTTTCCACTGCTAAGTTCAGACACTGAAATATTTAAAATGTCAGATGAAGATGTCAAAAGTTCACTGGTATAAGTATATATTTTATACAACTGTGGTCAAGAATCTAGAGAGATTGGCAAGGCTCAGTCGATAAAGGTGCTTGCTGCCAAGCCTGACTACCTGATTTTGATGCCCTGAATCTACAAGGTGTAAGGAGAGAATTGATTTTCACAAGCTATGCTCCAACTTCCAGATGCACCAAACAATGAATGAATTTAAAAATATATGAATAAGGAAAGAGATCATGAAAAGATCTGAATGGTATGAAACAAAGAGGGTAACGGAATACATGTGATAAGAAAGCAGAAGCTGGGAGGGAACCATGTGGAAGGGGTGGGTGGGGAGGACAACAGATGAGAACAAAGTATGCCACACATGTGTGCCATTATTATGAAAACTATCACATATAACCTTAAAATGATCAATGATTCCAAAGAAGATTAAAAACAAACAGATTAATTCAACTCAGGACCTGGAGAACAAAAGCAGAAACACAGAGGAAAGCGTAGCAAAATGTCTTCATAAGAGAATTCAACTTACCTCAACAAGCACCTCAAACACATTAGTGTGCCAGACCGCCCACCATCCAGATGGTTCAAGGACCTTTTCCAAGAAGTTGACTGTGAATTCCTTTACCTCAGAGGCCTTACAGTCAGCTACAAATTCAGAATTAGAAGAATGAGAAGCTAATACATTTACTTGAATCCATTTTCTCAGAACAACTGACAATCTGAGGACAATCTACTTATAAAATAAAGCTATATAAAGATAAATACTCACCTAAAATGTAATCTTGATAGGCTCTGAATCTCTCATAAAACAAAAGTTCATTTGTTGGGATAATCTGTGGAAAAATAATTTTTCCTTCTGGCATAAGAGTTTTTACAGCAGCACCTGGCTTAACATGACAGCTCTGATCACTGCATGGATCTGCATCCTGGAGTAAACCTAAAACAACATAACAAACAAACTCAACTAGTCAGTTATTAGATAGTGTTCCTAATTGCAAGTCTATTTAGGTAATCCAAACAAAATAAAAATAAGGATTTTTGAGGATGAATACTCTACAAAACCTTTCATGATCAGTAATATCACTAGTTATTGAAGCTTAAACATCTTGAAATGTAAATTATACTTCAAACAACCGGCTAGAAAATTTCAGATATTTTTGTGACTATCTGTGATGATTTTGGAAGCCATACAAGTTCTTTTTCAAAGGTAACGGTTTTGATTTTCAAAGGTATATGTTTTTTCTTGTATGTGTGTAAGCCTGTCTGTGGGGGTGAGTGTATAAGGCCAGAGGTATTAGAACGCCCTGTACCTGGAGTTACAAGCAATTGTAAGTCACTCAGTGTGGGTGCTGGGAATCAAACTTATGTTACCCACTGCAAAAACAGTACACTAAGCTCAGCAGTTAAAAACACGTACTCTTACAGAGGCCCAGAGTTCTATTCCCAGCACCTATGTGGCAGCTCATAGGAAACCCAATGCCCAATTCTGGCCTATGCAAGCTGTTGTATGTGTGTGATACAGATGAACCCGCACAAGCACACATACATTCACAAGAAAATCTTATATTAATTTCTAAAAAAACTAGTAATAAAAAAGGAACTACATACCTATACTCCTTCTCAAAAGATATGTTGAGACCTCTATTTTCTATGAGTCTGTCAGTGGCCCCTCAAAAAACAGAATGAGATTCTTAAGAATGCATAAGATTTACTTGATTTACAACTAGATAGATTTTTAATTCCAGCGACTCTGTGTATGGCAAGAAGCAGAAAATACAAACTACCTTAGACATGAGCTGGTGTAATTGGATTTCATAAGCTATTATTGGATACTAGCATAACTACTTCTATGTAATAAAGATTTTTTTTTTTGTAAGCAAAGTGATTACTAAATAAATAATACCAATGGTAGCTCTTAAGGCTGGCAGAGTGCTTTCCTGAGGTCTCAGTGAAGGTATGTGAAACTTTTACTAGACTTTCTTTCCTTGCCTTCCTTTATTTCCTACATCTGTTTTCTCCTTTTCATTTCCTTGTCTGTAGGCCATCAGAATTATTGATTAAAGTATACCCAAAGGTCATTTCTTACTGTGATTGTTATAATGAGAAAGGTCCCCATAGACTCATATCTGAATGCTTGGTTCACAGTTGGAGGTCCATTTAGGAAGGATTAGGAGGTGTGGCACTGTTGGATGAGGTGTGTCATTGGGGGCAGGTTTTGAGGT
>NW_004949105.1:11999023-12038846 GCF_000317375.1 Microtus ochrogaster | reverse complement strand
TCTCTCTCTCTTTCTCTCTCTCGCTCTATATTTAATAAATGTGGAGAGAGAGTAGGCAGCCATGTCTTGTTCCTGATTTTCCACTTTAGATGGTTCTCCATTCACAGCTTTTATATTCTATAAAGAACATTATTCCATAGCTGAACAAGATAAATTTCTAAAGCACATGATTATTGAGCTGAAGATTGTAAAGTCAACGTTGTTGGTTGCAGATTTCCAAAGGAACATTTTATACTGAATAAAAGAAAACCCTACTCATTACAAATTTTTGTAATCTGTTAAGAATCAATGCCATAGCTCCATCTGATGAACAAAATAACTGTTTTGTGTTATGTGATGTTTTCACATATGAACTGTTAGAGAAGAGCTTTAGAAACAAATACTGAAAATATCTGCATATTTTAAGCAGTGAAGAACTGTCCAGAAATATTTGTTTGTTTGTTTGTTTATTTATTTATTTATTTTGATTTTTGAGACAGGGTTTCTCTGTAGTTTTTGGTGCCTGTCCTGGAACTAGCTCTTGTAGACCAGGTTGACCTCGAACTCACAAAGATTCTCCTGCCTCTGGCTCCCGAGTGCTGGGATTAAAGGCGTGTGCCACCACCGCCAGGCTCCAGAAACATTTTTATCTTTCGAAACAGGGCCATGCTTTTAACATTTGATTTCCAGAAACTGTAAACAACAGTGAATTACTACATATATTACAGAAAAAAAAAATCTTGCTAATTTATAGTGCTGTGCTGTCAGAAGACAAAAAACACACTTAAAAACTATCCAAGATAAAAACACAGCACCACTAAATCAACCCAAACACAGAGAATGTGACTAATTCTGTATGATTAACTATTTGGAATTTGGAAAGTCATGGGAATAAGTTAAAGTTCAAAGACTATCAAGGCCTGCTAGACCATCACTATGATGACTGATCTTAATAGGAAGAACATCTTATGATATGAATTTTATGAAAACCAAATGGAATACATTAATTATTGGGAAAGTTTATGTGCACATGATGTATGTACACACATGATCTAGTGCTCCTCAAAATAAAGCCAGAACTTTAGATTTCTATTATTGGTCAATTTCATTCAAAGACAAGTTTTCCAATGAAGATATTATGGCTGCCATGTTGAGTTCAACTACAAAAGCAGATTTAAAAGCTCACATAGAAGAAGCTAAACACTGTTTCCTAAAAGAAAGACAAGAAATCAAACAGAGTATTATTTTCCTACCTATGAAAATGACAATCCTGTGTACACTATCCAACAGTTAGGGTGAGCTGACAGCCAAAGGGGAGAAAAATGAAAACCATCTTATCAACACAGAAACACAATTACCACTTGGGAAGGGAAAAGAGAATTTATTCTGGAGCAAAATATAAGTACTGTCTTAGTTAAGGTTATTATTGTTGTCATGAAATAGCATGACCAAAAGCAACTTGGAGAAGAAAGAGTTCATTTTACTCATAGTTCCTTATAATAACCCATCATCAAAAGCAGTGAGGGTAGGACCTCAAGTAAGGTAGAAACTTGGAGGCAGGAGTTGATGCAGAGGCCATGGAGGGGTACTGCTTACTGGCTTGATCAGCATGGCTTGCTCAGTCTGCTTTCTTAGAAATCCAGGACCACCAGGCCAGGGATGGCACCATCCATAAATGACTGGCTCTCCCTGTCAATCACTAATCAAGAAAATGCCCTACAGATGGATCTTATGGAGGCAATTTCTCAATTGAGGTTCGGTCCTTTCGGATAACTCTAGCTTGAATAAAGTTAACATAAAATTAGCCAGCATACCCAGAAACACAGTTTTAGGTTAAGCCAAATTCTACCTTCTATGTGGAAGCAGTTTTGTTAAGCTTTTTTTTTTATAGTAACAGAACAAACAACAACAAAAAGTCATAAATGAAGACATTTTCAAATACTTTGGTGGAAAGAAGAGTCAAGTTATTGGTAGGCATAGAACTCTCAAGTGTAAATGACAAATTCTGATAGCATTCTTAGCCCTTTGGTAGAAACTAGTTAATGCATTCAAAATGCTGTAAAGCTGCACCTGCTAGTCATAGGATGTTAGGTCTGACTTATCTGTTAATGATGGGATATTAGATCTGACATAGAGGTGGGCAAGGAGTAACTATTTGAAGCAGCCCAAGATAAACTACAATTAGAGTCCACAACTTCTCTACATCACTAAAATCAATCAGCCTTTGCACACATACAAGTTAAATATGCCTTTGCACACATAGCTTCTTTCCAGGAGTTCTCATTCATATCACTGTACGCATATCTAAATTGCACACTTTAAGAGCAAAGCAGTGATATGAACTGACACAACTGCTACTACAGGAGTGCCTGAGTAACTACTAAAGAAACTGTTACAGAAACTATTTATGTTTTTCTCATATGCGATAGATACAAAAGATCAGCTTAAATGTAAATAACAGCAAAGTACTGGTCCTTGATGCAGTAATTTCAAATATTTTCAAAAATATAATAAAGTCGTCTGTTGAAGGCATTTGTTCTTACATTTAAATGAAAAAAAAACGATTAAAACAAGAAGGACTGTTTTTTACTACCTCACATAGCTTCATTACACGGCGAGAATACTATGATCTACTCTAGTCTTCATGATGTTCTTTAAGTATCTTTTGGCAAACATCTCTCAATGATGATCTTCTCCTGTCCTGCTCCTACCACCAATGTGGTGGAATCACAGGTACCCATCATCACCCCTGGCTTGTTGGTTCAACTTCCTTATATTCCATATACAATGTAAAAATTTAGTTCCTTACAGTGCTTTAAAGCTGACTCTTCATATTATTGCATTTTCACATCAGAGCTACTGGTTGTTTTCTAAGGGGGCAAACTGTACGTAAACAACTTTAGCTGGTCATAAAGCAGGTTAGTAGCAGAATTAAGTCACACCTTTTTCTCCCTTTAACAAAAATGATTCTAGTACACATATAACTGAACATGTTAATATAAATAAGCTTTAAGAAATTAAAGGGGGGAGGCGAAAAAAAGAAATTAAAAGGGCCAGGTATAGTATTGTAGGCCTTTAACCCCACCCAGTACTTGGGAAGCAGAGGCTGGTAGAACTCTGAGTTCGAGGCTGGCCTGTAGGTCACCCAGGGCTAAGTAGAGACCCTGCCTCGAAACAAAACAAAACAAAAACAAACAAACAAAAACAAAACAAAAACAGGAATTGGGGATGTAGCTCAGTGGTAGAGTGCTTTTCTAGCATATGCAAGGACTTAAATTGGCAAATAAAAATCAAGTTGGAAATAGGATCTCCAAGGTCAGGAACAAAGAACTTAAGGGTGAGAAAAACTGGGTTATTTCTATTACTGGATTCTACTCCAGTTCAGCTCTGCAGACTGCAGGCGAGCCATCTGTCTTCAGTATTAAGGATAGATACTTCCGTCAGAGTTCAAGCTTGTTTTTCAAAAAGGAGAATGTGTAAGATAGACCTTGGCTCAATAAATAAAGTGAGCACAAAGTTTCATGTGTCCTTTCCATTTGTGGATTCCAATTCCCTCTACTCTCCGGACTGAGTCAAGAGGTCGCGAGTGGGCGCTGGCTGGCACAGCTCCCCACGCAGACTGCCGGCCGCCCGCAGCCGTGGAGGCAGTCCTCCGACGCGGGCTGAAGTGCTCACCTTCCTGCCGGGACGCCGGATCCTCCTCGGCCGCCAAGTCGGGGCTCGCTGGAAGCATGACTTCAGGATCCAGTAGCGCACCTCTCTTCCGCAGTTCTCCAGCCATTTCAAATGTACGCGGGCGGAGGCCGCGAACCCGAACGCGATGACGCAATCGCCAACGCTGGTTCGTTCGACAGAGGAGCCTCTTGGCTTCCAGCAACTCTACTGAGAGTGCCTTAGCGCCACCTCGGGGATTGGCGGACTGTTCTGGACCAAGCTCTTAGGTGTCTGGTTTATCCAAACCAAAAAATAAAAAGAAGTTGAATGTTGAGATAAAATAATGATTTCTCAAAAATAAACAAACAACAACGAAAACAAGCCGAGCTTGGATGTTGAGCATAGTAGAAGAGGATAATGAAAACGAAATGATTAAGATAATGATTAAGCCCTCTTGGTTTGGCTACTTTTATGTTTGCTTAGAGAGCTCTCAACTCTGTCAGCCTAGGAAATATACTTAAGATTTCCATGGCCCAAAGAGCAATCAGGGTTCCCTGCCCTGTGGGAAGTCCACGGACCACCCACCTCCATTCAGGTCTAGAAAGGTGAGCATCCAAACTGCCTAGGCTCCCACAAAGCCAGTACGTGCAGTAGGATCAAAAACCCATTGCCATTGTTCTTGAGTTCTCAGTAGTCCTCATTGTCCGCTATGTTCAGCGAGTCCGGTTTTATCCCATGCTTTTTCAGACCCAGGCCAGCTGGCCTTGGTGAGTTCCCGATAGAACATCCCCATTGTCTCAGTGTGTGGGTGCACCACTCACGGTCCTGAGTTCCTTGCTCGTGCTCTCTCTCCGTCTGCTCTTGCTCTTTGGGCTGACGAGGGACGGGGATTTGATTGGGGGAGGGGGAGGGAAATTGGAGGCAGGGGGAGGGAAATGGGAGGCGGTGGCAGGGAAGAGACAGAAATCTTTAATAAATAAATAAATTTAAAAAAAAAGAAGAAAAAAACTCTGAGTCACTGTTTAAGGTATTTTGGAAACTCTGCTTTAAATAAATCCTTCTAGCTAAATAAAACAGTTACAGTGAAAAAAAAAAAGATTTCCATGGCCTTGACCATTGTCCAGATGCATTAACCGAAATAACTGGCAAGCTAGGTCTAAAATAACTACTATTCACTGTCAAGAATGAATGTTCCAAGGTTACTCTAACCCTTACGTAACTTTGGTGCATCTTAGTGGGTTTTTGTCTTTAAAACCCTGACCTTTTGTCTTTAAAACCCTGAGCTTGGGCACCAAGGAACTTTTCAGAGATTTCAGTCTGCAGGTGATCTGGCCTTCAATAAAAAGGACTTAAAAGTTTTAACGGACTTAGTAAGTATGGTTGTTAATTACTATCTTCAGTGGATCATTACAAAATTTAAAAACAATAAGAAATAGCATATACACATGCTTCAGCTATTAGTGCTATTACCATGGGAGAATCCCTTCAGGACTCAGAAGCTGGCTACAGGATGAAACTGTATTAGGATGTTGGCCTAAATTGTTCTGTCACCAGCAAGAACTACCAGACACTGGGAAGTTTCAAGCAATATGTTAAATTATATTTAGATGGGCTGTGGTAACATATGACTTTAATACCTGCACCCTAGAGGCAGGGACATGAGGCAGGTCTCTGGCAGTTCCAAGCCAGAGTGGTCTAACAAGGCCAGTCAGGACAACATAGTGAAATCTTGTCTCAAAAGTTATATTTAGTATGCAAATTTATTAATGTTTAATAATTTAAACTGTAACCAACAATAATAACAGATATTTTCTATACAAAATACTGTGAGCAAGTTTTATATGCAATATCTTATTTAAACTTCAAAAAGTATTCTATGGAGTTGGAAAGATGATTCAACTGATGAGATACTTTCTAGGCAAGCATGAGGGTCTATGTTTGGTTCCCATGACCACAAAAAATACTAGAGATGGTTTCAGTCTTCAAGTCTTGAACTGTTTGCTTCACCTGTTTTATTATTATTTTTTCTTGTTTTTTTGACTTTCTTTGGGGGATTTGTTAATTTCTTCCAACTTTTTGTTTGTCATTTCCTCCATTTCTTTAAGGAAGTTTTTCATTTCCTCTTTAAAGGCCTCCATAATTTTATTAAGGTTACCTTTAAAATAGTTTTCTTCTGCTTTTTCTGGGTTAGGATGATCATGTCTTCCTGTTGTGTGACCACTGGGTTCTGGTCTTAACATGTTGCTTTTTAGGTTGTTGGATGAATTCTTGCATGGGCGCCTACCCATCTCTTCCTTCAATGGATCCAGGCAGTATGCTTGTGTCATGGTCCTGTCTTTGCAGTGGCTGTCTGAGTGTTTGGGAATTGTTCTTGGCCTGCTGTGTACTGTCAATGTCTGTGTCTTAGGAGGCCACTGAGGTCTGTCCTAGCCTCTCTTGGTCTTCTCTCCTGGTTTGCTCTCTTGGTCCATTCTGTGAAGTCACAGCTTATGTGTTAGAGTTCCTCTCTTAGTCCTCTCTCTTGGTCCTCTTAGCAGGAACCTTTCCTGTTGGCTGGCTAGATACACTGAGGTAGTTAGGGGAGTGGCCCAGGGTTTTGCCCCACTTTGGAGGTCCCAGAGAGTGGGGTGTCCGCCATGGGCTGCTCACTCACCTCTTGGTCCTCTCAGTATTGTAGCAAGCTATGTTTCAGAGTTCCACTGAGGTTGCAGGAAGAATGGCAAGTTTCGATAGTGCTTTTTTATTTTTGTTTTTGTTTTTTTTAGAATTGATGTCTGTTGCATCAATAGACATATTTTCTACCAGTTTCCTGTTGGGGCTTATTGCAGCTCTCTGAAACTGTAACATGCTTTACCACCAGCTCCTGACTCTGAAGTCGGCTCAGTTTTCGGAGTCTTTTTTGTCTATTCCCTATCTTGGAACGGCTCAAATCTCAGGGACTTGCTGAACATCACACATGTAAGGCAGAACGCAATGTCAGTTGGAGACAGAATAATTGCAGGATGGGACTTGTGTCCCTTCCATCTAGACCTTTGCATGAGTGCAGGCTCCTCAAGGCACAGTGGCTACTTCCAAAGGCAGCTGGTTTCAGAGACGGGAAATGTGAAGGTTTGTCTCTTAGGCTCTACAACTATCATTTCCTGGTCATTACTCAAAGTTACAGAGACCAATCTTACTTCTTGATAGGAGGAGAGTTAAAAGAAAAAAAAAGCATAGCTTTCTTTAATTTGCTTTAATAAGTTATTATAACAAGGCTTGAAGAAGTTGTGGCTTTGCCCTACTGTTGTTTGAGTAGGAGCTTTGGAGGTTTGTCATCTGACAGTCCAGTCCATTGTGAAATCTTGATCAAGGTACTTCTGTGAGAGTTTATTTCCTATTCTAAGAGGTGAGGGTAATGACATGAGTGAGAGTTAATGTTTCCTCTTGCTTTGGCAAAATGTCTGAAGAAAGCAAGTAAAGAAGGGACTATTATTATTATTATTTTATTTTAATTTCTTATATTTTACATACCAACCACAGTTTCCCCTCTCCTCCCATTCCCTTCCCTACCTCCCTTCTACCCCTATCCACTAGGAACTATTCGTTTTAATTTAAAAATATTTGTTTATTTAGTTTCTGTATGTGTGTTTGACTGTGAGTTTAGGTGCACAATGTGAATGCAGGATCCTGACAAGGCCATAGAGGGCATTAGAACTCATGGAACTGTAGTTACGGTTGGCTATGAGCCACCATGTCAGTATTGGGAACTAAAACCTGGTCGTTTAAAAAACAGGTAAGAGCTCTTAATCACTGATCCATATCTAAACTCCAGAAAGGACTGTTTTAATTCAGAGTTTGAGGGGTATCATGGTAGGGTAGGCATTGTTGCAGGAGTTTCTCACATCTGGGCTAGAGAAAAATTCAGACTGGGCTGTTCAAGACCTACCTGTCAACAACCTACTTCCTCCAAAGGGGACCCACTTCTTAATAGATCCTCAGCTTCCTCGAGGAATGCTACTGGCTGGGGTTCAAGTATTCAAATACAAGTCTGTGAGAGAACAACCCATTTCCAAACACCAGCAATCAATAGTCAGCAGTTTGTATAATTCTTGGCTGCACTGATTGCTCTGTGAGATCATGAAGCAGACGTATGTGCATGTGTGCATGTATGTGTGCACCCATGTGTTTAACATTTGTTTTCTTAATAGAGACAGAAGACAGCAGTAAGCCAGAGACCGAAGTCTTGATGTATTCTATGGTACACTTTGGGTACACTTTGTTGTAACAAATGATTATTGTGATGTTGTTTAACATAATTGATTTTAGGGTTCTGTATCTTGTAAATACAGTACTTGGGATTACATGATCTTTCAAATAACTCCCTGAGAAAGGTAGATAACTTTTGCTTACCATTGTTTATTATTTTTTCAAACAGTCAAAAAGGTAGTGTGTTCTCTGCTCAAAATTAACTGCCTATGCATAGTAGTGTGCATTCTTAAGGATATTGGAATTCCAAGTATTTTTTACATACAATATTTATTCACCACATACCATGTGCTTTTTATACTACTGTTTTATAAATGAGGGAAGCTAAGAAATAGAATAAGTAGATGTCTTCAAGTCAGAGGCAGTTATCAACATGAATAATGAAAACTTGTGCTTTGTGACTCCTAGGCCTGTCTAGTTTATGAAGTGACCTAGTTCAGCTCAGTATATGATGCTGTAAAAGTATTTCTTAGAAGTTGTACTCACATTCATGACTGTGCAGACTTGTCTGACTTTGATTCCTCCTGAAACTTTAAGGCTGGTATTATCAGTTAAGGGGAGTTGATGTGTGGTCCAAGATATATACATATATGACTATGCATAGATGCTTGTAAAATCTTATTCCACTTTGCTTGTTCAGCCCCAGTGATAAGAAGACATGGTCATTCAATTCTTGGGTACAAAGTGATGCTATACACATGCTGGTGTAGTTTTTGGATTATAAGAACAGTGCTTACATCCAGGTAGGTAACATAAAAGCTACATGGTCTCTATCTCATATGATATCACAGCAATAGAGTCTTGGAATAACATTTGCATCAGAATTAAATGCTTAGTTTTCTTCCTCCATGTAAACTGTATTCTTACTGCAGAAGTAGTGTATATCTAGGAGGTCTAGCTGTGTTCCCAGGCAGTCATGGAACAGTCCTACTGTTCGTCACCCTTTGCTTTCTGGACTTTGCAATATTACTGCAGTACAATCAGAGGAATAGAAGCTGCAGCTGTTGGACCCTAATCCATTGTGCTTGGACTTGTTGCCAGGATGTACAGTAGTGAACTATCTGCTCTGAAGACAGCCTTGTAGGCACTATAAGAGGTTTACCTTAACACTGACTAAATAAATAGTAACCTTCAGCAGACAGGCGTAATAAAAACTCTTTCCTTTAAAGAGAAAAATGGAAAACTCAGAGGAAGAAGTCTTGCTATTCTTTTGACTGTGTGATCTTGATGATTTTATTTAACTTTGTTTTCTACTGTGTATAAACCATATGGAAATAATTTACCTTTAACTAATAGAGACAAACTGCAAAGAAAAATAGCTGGGAAAAAGTGTGTGGGCTCTTTAGAAGAAAGGAGTATTATTTCAGCTTATGTGAATACTGGGGTTACTTACCTTATGAAGTCAAATTTGGAAGTAGAAATATCTAATTGCTGTTTTCAGAGACTAACAGCTCATTTAAACGGATCCAATTACCTGCCCTAAGTAAGTGGCATACAACACTTGATCTTGTTTTAAACCTTTGCAAGGGTGATGTGGACTCATAAAGGCAGAGGCTACCCGAAGCACCATCTGGTGGTTAAGTTAGTTGACACTCTGATTTGCTAATGACACATTGGTGAATAAGTGAACTATGTATCTGCCTCAGATATCTCCAAAACTCAGGTTTGGAGCTGATGCTGTGCCAATTACTGTCTCCAAGGAGATGTGCAGTGCTTCCAAAGCACTTGCTTCACAGTTGACTTCATGGCTATGGCTGCTGGCTTTGTGCAGACAGTTGTCACCTTCTGTGTCAATCATTCCAAAAATCTACTAATTAGCTTCTGGACTTGCCCTTCATCTATTGCTGCCAGAACCAGTTATTAATATTACACCTGTTAGTGCCAACTTCAATCATCTCTACCAGCTCTTCCTCACTTACATATAAAGTCAGTACTACACGGAGGTCTCAGTTCAATGTTCATACTCAGGTCAATCTTCTGCAATGATTTCCTGAGTGCAAATGTCTTTTATTATGCTTCTGTTGACTAAACCAACTCACCAAGGTGCTACTATAACACTTCAGAGACACCTCTTTTATAATAATTAGCAAGCTTCTTTTTGTGTTTATTTAGTATCTTTCCCTTTTCGATCCAAGTATCAATTTTTCAGTGCAACCATTTCCATTCATTTTATTTTTGATTTGCATCTTGAGCAATCTCAATAAGAAAGATTTTATCTCTTCTATAATGATGCAAACTATAGTATTGTTTGATCTATTTGATAAGTTACAAACCCAGTACTTTTTAAAGACTAAACAGACCAACAAATGGGGAATATTGTGGAATCTTCTCAGAAGTCAGTTTTAGTAGAAGACACCAAGATTTTGAGACTGCTAAAGTATCCAGAATTGTATCTTTTATCTTGGCCTTTGACCATTTATTAATCCAAAAATTCTTTAACATTTATTTAAAAAGTCTGCAGTTATTTCTCAAAAGCACTTGACACTATTCCTTGAATAGAAGATTCAGATGAACGACAGTCTCTTTCATGTAGTGGAGTGGTTTTTACTTTAAATTTTGCTGACAGGTTCTCATGACAGCCCTTAAATGTGAGCATAAACTCACTTGTCAAAGGTATTAAATAACTGGTAATTTTTCCATTTGTTTTTGTGCTCTGCCTCTTTAACTTTCTTTGTTCCTATTGACTTTAAAGGCAGAAAAGAGCACACAGAAAACATCTCTGCTTCCGAAGGCTACAGTCTAGCAGCAGAAACAGTTCACTGCTGGGTTCTCTTCAAGAAAACCACTATCAAAATGTGGCAGAATCTTGCAAATTTTCACTTCACAATTGAAATCACTTTCACTCTCAGGAGAATAAGAACACCTGGTAGATTTTGAATCACTATCAGTGAACATCAATAGCTGTAAAATAGCAGACATTTTAATGTAAAGATGTTCTAAAGTAGCTAAACCCAAGATGCCAACATAATTGTAAAACACTATCCATTTGATGGATAGAATTGTGCTCTTTTAGAGTCTGTAAACTATCACTAATAGTTACAGTTGTTTATTACACTCACTTTGAAGGTCTTTATCTTAGGAGTTTATTTTCTATTATAATAGAACACTCGTAAATGTTGTTAAAATTTCATTTTCTTAAGCCGGATGGTGGTGGTGCATGCCTTTAATACCAGAATTTGGGAGGCAGAGGCAGGTGGATCTCTGTGAGTTTGAGGCCAACCTGGTGCACAAGAGCTAGTTCCAGGGCAGGCTCTAAAGCTACAGAGAAACCCTGTCTCAAAAAAATCAAAAAGAAATTCATTTTCTTGTGGAGGTAAAGTTCTCATCATTATAAAAAAGAAATGACCAGCTCTATTTATTCAGAAAGACAGTGAAAAGTCAAAGAAACATTTGCTGTTACCTACTTGTTAGACAACAGTACTAATATGATCAACTCTCCTTTAAAATAATGTGCAAAATCAGAGACATCAGGCTTTTCTAGCAAATGTTCACCAGTAAAACTTTTATATCAAAGACTGGAACTCTTAAGAGACTCACATGGGGTTTGGTGTGCTCTACCATCTATTGATCTGTGGTGCCTTAGGTGCCTTGTCAAAGGAATGCTGCATTTAAGAGGAGAGTAAGCAAGGAAGCCCAAAAGGAGACATTCAGCTAAAGGTCAAGAAGGCAATTAATGTCTCTGCTTCCCAGAGCAAATGTTGCCACTGTCACCCCATCAGTTTTAGTAAGCCAAGTGCATATAGAAGGATAAAAGACAGTCAAGCCCAGATCTGTTTGAGTACAGAATCTGCGCTTATAACTCCAGTACTGTCTTTATGCACTGAGAAAAGTAACTTTCAAACACTATTTTATACCGCTAAAGTCAGTTTTTCAAAAGAAAATAGATAGAAAGAATAACAAATATATTAATAAAAGAAGACCTGTTCTTTTGAACACTTTTCCCAGATTTTATACCCATGGAAGGAGACCTCAGAGAAGGCTGGGGTGGGATATTTACCTGAGCACCATTGGAAGGGGTGAGGGTTGTGCCTTACTTAGGTGATATAAAACTTTACAATCAGGAAGATAGGATAGATGATAGAGTATTTTCCTTAATTTGTCAAATGTAAATGGATTAAATATTGTAACTATAATTCTTGCTTGATAACTGTTTTGTATATGTAATTTTACTTTGTTGAAGTTAAAACCTTCCTTTTTATTAGGACAGAAAAGGGGAAATGGTCCTTCTGTTTATGTGTTGCTTTTATTGGTTAATGAATAAAGAAGCTGCTTGGGCCGAAGACAGGGCAGAATAGAGGAAGGCAGGAATTCCAAGCAGAGATAGAGGAGTAAAGAAGGCAGAGTCAGGGAGATGTCATGTAGCTGTTGAAGGAAAAGGACATGCTGGAACCTTACTTGGTAGGCCACAGCCTTGTGGCGATACAGAATAATAGAAATGTATTAATTTAAGACAAAAGAGTTACCCAGAAATATGCCTAATCTATTGACCAAGAAGTGTTGTAATTAATTTACTTTCTGTGTGATTATTTGGGTCTGAGCAGTCTGGAAACAAAGGAGCAGTATCTGCCTACAGCAGTTCATCACTTTGTCTCTCATATTTCAGGCTCCTGAAAGAATTCTGGCCCTTTCCTTTGCTGAAATGGAGAATCACTAGATACTTCTAAGGAGAGCAGTGGAATAATGTAAGGATTGCTTGGCCTGGTGTTCTGAGAATGGGATGTCAAAGTCATGCAAGCAGAGCAAGTCAGAAATCTACATGGAGAAGGTGAGATTGGACAGCTTCCTTGTCTCTGAAACCAGAGGCATTAGAGTACCCTACCAGGTAGCAAGTGTAATATGAGCAAGAAATTGGAAATGACTCTGAAATGTTCCTGTGAGCTCTAGAGACATGAACTTAGCCATCTGTTCCAAGATGGCTTGTGAAGTATACTCGCAGAGCAAGGGAAAGTAAAAGCACCCAAGTTCTGAGAGCTTCATTGACATTAGGGATCAAACATAGACACATTTCCAGAATTTTTCTTTTTGGAGTTGTGCTTCCTCCCTCAGTTGTAGTATAATATATGTGGATTCTGAAAAAAGTGAGTTTAATACCACAGGCTTCTAGGAATCTGTCTCTAGAGTTGCAAATTCCTGAAAGTTATCTCAGAAGAATCTAGAGGTCTGAATATCACAGGCCAGCAACAACGTTTTTGGTGTAATAAGTGGAAGAAAAAAACCCAACAAAAATTCTTCAAAAAGTGTTTGAATATCATTGTGATTTTTAAGTAGAGCAGATAAAGTGTACTTTCAAAGATTTTGTTGGTATCAAAACCACCATATGGTTTTTTAAAGTTCTTCGTTCTCCTGTGTCACCCTGTCAAACGCAACTGTTTCATATCCATTGTCTTATTCTGTTTATAGCTTCACTTGAGAATTCTAACACCACCCCCACACATGATGTTTCTCTCCTCCACTTGACTCTCTGCATCTTGTTTGTTCTTTTATTTCCCTTTTACTTTCATATTTTTTTTGTTTCAGCTCCTCCATGCTTTTCTATGTTTAATTTTAAAGCAATTCAGTTTCAAAACATGCAATTTGAGAAAGCCCTTTTCTATCACACAATTCCCCCTTTAAAAATGGGTACAAATCAATTTGTTGGCTTCTAAATGATTCACATTGTGAAGTTTTTCCCCTTTGCATTTGGCTTTTGGACAAGTGAGACTATGTTTTAAAAAACCTTGATCCAATTTTTATAGTACCTTTGTATTTCCAATTGGATGGAGTACTGGCTGTCAAGGTTTTCATGCACGGATTTCAGAATAAATATTGCCTCAGAGATGACAAATCAACCTGTAAGTAATGTTCTTTCACAGCTTAAAATTACACACCAAATAATCACGAAAGTGGCTTCTCAGACACTACCCATCAGCAACTTTAAATACTACATGAAAATCTGGTCTTAGAATTTAATGACACATGTTCTTTTAATGTCCCTTTTTTACTAGAATATTAGAAAGGTTTTTATTTAATATTCATGTTACACTTTCTCTCTTTTTGAGGGTTGGTTGCAAATGGGTGGCATTAAGTAACTTCTTAACATTTTCAGCAAATAGGATAAACTTATTATTTTGGAAGAAAAATCAAACAGTGGAACGCTCTATTTTTTTTTTTCTTTAAAGGGTCAAATCACAGGAAGATGTTATTCTATGAGAATTCCCTGGTTTCAGAGACCATGTCTAAATGACTTTAAGAAATGACATTTACATATAAACAGATCATTTCCAAATATTTTTAGATGTGAAATATACCCACAGAGTGGGGTTTTGGTACAAGAAGAGACCTGCATGTATTAGTTTCAAAAATAACCAGGAGCTCGGGGTTCTAAGTAGAAAAGAATGAAAGACAGGCTACTTTAAGCAAATTAGACAAGTAAGCATATTGGTAAGACTAAGAAAGTTCATATAACAGCAGATAAGCATTGTCCAGTAAGTATGTTTTTAGCTAAATTATATTGTGGGATATATATACACTGTGTGAAGATATATTGCTATGATTGGTGTAATAAAAAGTTGAATGGCCAATAAACTAGACAGGAGGTATAGGTGGTATTTCTGGGGTGGGAAAGGAAGAGGAAGAGGAATCTAGGCATGTGAGAGATGCCTTTGAGAGACAGAGGGAGTTGGACATACATAAAGAAAAACAGGTAAAAAGTCATATGATAAAGCATAGATTAATAGAAGAAAGTTTGTTTACGTTATAAGAGCTAGTGGGACCAGCCTAAGCTAAGTCAACTTTCATAATTAATAATAAGTCTCTATGTCATTATTTGCAGACTGGTGGTCCAAAGATAGTCTGACAAGAAAGCTTGCTACAAAATTATAAGGAATCATAGGGAATAAAGTCACAATCAGAGCAGATAAACATATTTGTGCAAGGGATGCAGGCAACAGAAATTTAAAAACCACAGTGTGTCCTCAGTTCTTTCCATTTTCTTTTCAAATCTTGAAAGTGGTTTACAAATGAGCTCCACACCCAGGTTTAGCATCTGAGTTTGTATTGCAAAACAAAGTCAATAACTTAAACTGAAAGACCCCAGCTTAGCTGCTGTAATGCCATTTTACAAAGCCTTCACACAAACAAATGTAAGTTCAAGGTAAAGTCAGTACTCCTAGGCGGTCAAACAGGATATCTGTGGTCAGACACGAGGTCTAGGAGGGGAACGAACAGTTCTGGAAAAAACTACATGTACCCTAGATAGGGCCAAGTCTGCTATTATTATCAGACCTTCATGTCTCCGGGAAACTTGTCTCCTAAATGAACCCATCGCCTCATTCGAACTGACCAATGAGATCCCTGTAACCATGCATTGCTTCTGTATGCCTGCTTTTGCCACCCTTTTCCTATAAAAAGACCTTCTCCCAGCCTGCAGGCGCACAAGTCCTCCGAAAGGACTTTGCCGCCCACAGGTACCTGTGCCCACCCAATAAACCTCTTGCTAATTGCAGCCCATGGTCTCGACTGTTCCTGAGGGAAGGACCACTCTGAGGGTCTTTCAAAACAAAGTTTCCCCTCCCCTTCCATTGTGGTTTTTCTTCCTCAGGGGTCTTCAATCACCAAACAAGTGAGCAGGATCAGATGGTTTGTGGATTGATGGAGATAGCTCACGAGGAGACAGCTTCAGTGAGCCAACTCGGCTTTATTCTAGAGTATAGGGAATATATAGGATTGGGGATGGTAGTTGAGGAATCATCTCATTTACATTAAATGCCATGCTTCTATCATAAAGCTCCTAGAACAAGTCTTAGTTATCATATGTGGAAGCATAGTCCTATTGTAAATCTCCTAGCACAGTGTCTAATTACCATATGGGCATTGGGGGGAGATCTCTAGCAGAGAACTATGCCAAGGGTCACACTGGAGATAAATCAAGCATCTGGGCTTAAGGACACTTTTGAGATAAGGCCACCCTCTGGGCATAGAGACCTCCAAATAAGGGCAGGTAGAGAGCAGGAAGTCTCGGTGGGGAGGGAGTTCTCCATACTGCTGAGTTTGGAGAGAGTTGCTAGGCTATATAACTTCTGACTAGCAAAGCCTCCAAACAATTTCTATGTTTCTTTGTTTCTAAAGTAATTTCTTTCTATCAGATCAAATCAAGCTTTGGAATTGGCACTGATTGTCAAACAATTTTAAGAGTTCATTAAAAATGAAAACATAATCAATAGCATCCAGGTATATGTCTCCACTAGAGTTGAGCAACCTCACTGCAGCAAACATGTAACATAACTGAAGCACAAGAAAAAGACCTTAAAATAGCCTAAATGAATATGACAAAGCTCCTTATAGGGGAAATGAATAAGTGTTTAGTTTTTGTTCTATATTATTATTATGTTATATTTTATTATTATCCCTTAGAAGCCTGTTTGTTTTCTAATGAGAGACAGAAATGGGGTAGAACTGGATAGGGGTGATGTGGGAGTGATTTCTTATTAATAAAGAAACTGCCTAGGCCCCTTGATAGGCCAACCCTTAGGTGGGTGGAGTAAACAGAACAGAAGGCTGGGAGAAAGAAGCTGAGTCAGAGAGTCGCCATGATTGTCCCATTCCAGACAGATGCAGGTTAAGATCTTTCCTGGTAAGCCAGCTCGTGGGCTACAAAGATTAATAGAAATGGGTTAGATTAATATGTAAGAGCCAGCCAATAAGAGGCTGGAACTAATGGGACCAGGCAGTGTTTAAAAGAATACAGTTTCCGTGTAATTATTTTGGGTATAAAGCTAGCCGTGCAGGCGGCCGGGTGCTGGGGACGCAGCTCCGCCGCTCCTAATTCAACATAGGGGAGAAATGAGGAGGAACTAGGGGTAATACAGAGATATATTATGTAAAAAAGAATCCATTTTCAAAAAAGGGGTGAAGAAACAAAGCAAAGCAAAGCAAAATAAAACAAAAGACATGAGTAATGTTTCTACTCACTGCTGTGCAGGATATAAGTATAGTTTTCTATTAGCAAATTATTAACATGTTTTTTAACCAAAGATTCTCTTAGTATCTCTGTGACTAACAAGTAGTTTGAGAATTAGAAGGCTGTCAAACAGGAATCTATAGTTGTATACTGGAGAGAGGAGTTGAGGAAAAATTTCATCAGGCAACTCTGGGCGGAGGGAGCAAACACTAAGAGCTTCTGAAAACAGGCTTCATTCCATTTCTTAAAATGTTCAAGGAGACTTAAGGTGATTATAATGCCAAGTAATAAATGTAATTATCTCTCACTGTTTTTGGAGTTTGGCTTTTATTCTTTAGAAAGTTGTCTCATGGTTGTCATTCACTGATTCACTCATCCATTTGCTACTAATCCACTCATTTATTATGTATTAGAAACTCACAGTATGCCATCCCAATGCTGCAGACAAAGCAGCGGACAAAGGAGACAGGGTAGTTTCTCTCAGAAAGTTTTGAATTATTTCAAATGGGTTGAAGCAGACATGCCAGTGCAGGGGCAAGAAGTGCAAGCAAGAAGGCAGGCAGTGCCATGTTGATAGCAAAATGGGATGAAATTCACAGACAGGGAAGAGTGAAGGTGACCTGCAGGTGGAGGACAGAAGCAAAAGGAAAAAGGACAGAGTCCAGCACAGGAGCAGTTTGTGTTGTGTTGTAGAAGCAGAGGAGAGTGACATGCATGAATGAGAAAATTGTCACTTCTGCTAACTCATGCTGAATAACTGTCATCATTGGAATACTCACTGTTTTAGGGTTAGAGATTATCCACATACTATCTTACAACTTCTTCCCAGGACCCCTAAGGGCATTGGTCCAGTATTATGCAAAGGCAATGAGATCCTGTGGGTGTGAGCATCGTCCCCAAGGTTACATAGATGTGATGGTTGGGATGGAAACTACTTTGACTGCTGTGATCCTGGAGCCTGTGCTTTTTTCAGGGTATTGCCTTTGAGCTCTCAAGAAAATCAAGAATTTGAATTGTATCCCTGTTTGTGGGTTGACAGTTTAGTGGGTATTGTGTTTGCATTCTGAGCATAAATTGGTTTAAATTAGGTACTCCTGAGACATATCTGGAGCCGTCATTAGCCCTTATTCATAAAAGAATCAATAAAACATAGTTGTATAGACCCACCAAAGGGTCTAAGTAAAAAATATACTCTTTTAAAGGAATGTTGGGCACATATTGGAATAATAAATTTTAAGACAGATGGTGATCTTAATGCAGACATTGAAAGACATGAAAGAATACATTTGTGTAAAGACGCTCTGGGAATGAGCTAAAGTGAAAGATGTCTGGGGAAGAGTGATATGAATGCAGTGTACAGTGACCTCAGATGGCATTTCGTCAGAGAAGTCCAGTGAGGTGGGGCTGAACTTTAAAACATCACCTGATATGTTAGTGACAAGGCTCAGTAAGTGATGATGGTGCTTGTGGCCTGGTTACTAAGTAAGGACTCTCAACAGAACTGAACAGAGCTATGGGGTGAGGTGAGGACAGCAGTTCTTGGAAACTACCTCTAGTCAAGGACAAACATAGAGGTGCCTGAGGAGAGACAGAAACCTACTGCAGTGAGATGGTTCATGTGGAAATGGCCCTCAGTGTCTGCCAGACTGAGATTCATCTGATATCAGGCACCTTGATTCTGGAAAGTGAATATCACCGTCGGTCTTGCTGCCTGAAACTCTCTGGCAGGTGACAGCCACTAACTGATGCAGCAGAGAGCAGTTCTCTGTGCGTCCATGATGTCAGGGAAGCTATCCTGGAAGAGGCAGTTCTAGGGAATGGTACTAATGTCTGTGCAGAGCAGCAGCCAGGTCAAATAGCTGTAGAATTGAGAGGAGAGAAGATGATTTGTGAAAGTGCTGATGGGAAATGGTTGCCTTGAGTAGTCAGCACTTCCAAGATATGATGCAATAAAAAATGGAGTACAGACCTAAACAGAGAACTCTCAACAGAGGAATATAAAATGGCTGAGAGACACTTAAGCAAATGCTCAACATATTTAGCCATCAGAGAAATGCAAATTAAAACAACTCTTGAGATTCCATCTTACACCGGTAAGAATGGCCAAGATCAAAAACACTGATGACAACTTATGCTGGAGAGGTTGCGGGGAAAATAGAACACCCCAGCATTGCTGGTAGGAATGTAAGCTAGTACAGCCCTTTTGGATGTCAGTATGGTGATTTCTCAGAAAATTAGGAAATAACCTTCCTCAAGACCCAGGAACACCACTTTTGGGTATATACCCAAAGGAGGCTCAACCATGCTAAAAGGGCATGTGCTCAACTATGTTCATAGCAGCTTTGTTTGTCATAGCCAGAATCTGGAAAGAGCCTAAATGGCCCTCGACCGAAGAATGGATAAGGAAAATGTGGTAGATTTACACAATGGAGTACCACACAGCAGAAAAAAATGACATCTTGAAATTTACAGGCAAATGGATGGAGCTAGAAAACATCATTTTGAATGAGGCAACCCAGACCCAGAAAGATAATTACCATTTGTACTAACTCATAAGTGGTTTTATACCTAAAGCAAAAAAAACCAGCCTACAAATCACAATCTCAGAGAACCCAGACAACAATGAGGACTCAAAGTGAGACTAACATGGATCTAATCTACATTGGAAGTAGAAAAAGATAAGATCTCCTGTGTAAATTGGGAGCATGGGGACCTTGGGAGAGGGTTGAAGGGGAGGGGAGGGGCAGGGAGAGGAGCAGAGAAAAATGTAAAGCTCAATAATAATCAATAAAAAAATTCCAAAGCTAAAGCTTGAAAAATAACCCCTATTTTTTACTTTGGAGATTAAATAGAATTCTTGCATAGTATAGCATTTGCTAACTTCAGTGCAAATTGGGAAACAAGAAACTTTAAAACTAAAACTAAAACAAAACAAAACAAAAAAACCCAAAACAAATAAAAAAAACCCTACTTGGTTTTAAGTGTTTAAAGTGCCCAAGGGTAGACCTGGGAAAATGTGATTTTTTCAGGTACATTTTGTTACAGGAAAGTGACTACTAACATAGTTATGTCCATCCGTCTGTCCATATGCTTAAACCCGTGGGTTCTGGATGCCAAAGGCAAAATAAATAATGCACAGATATGGATCACGAGCCTAAGGCACGAAGTTGAAAGCTGCAGAACTAAGACTGAGGCAGGAAGCAGGTGCCACCTCACAGTCATGGAACGTGGGGTTCACTGTATTGTTGCTGCTGTACAGTTGGATTCCTGTGCAATTGCATATGGGTTTGAGGCCAAGCTTTCTAAGAGAACTGCAAGCTTACTCTGCTTAGGTGAGATAAAACTGACTGCACTTAAAATCAGAACATTAAGAGTGGATGAAGCAATGCTTTATTGAAATGCATTTTCAACCATAATGCTATTGTTGCCTTTGCTTTCTTACACAGATACAGAAAATGAACAAAGAACACAAGCAGCACCTTTGCAAAATTAGAATATTGTACACTAATACTTTCCCTGAGCTCACAGAGCCTCCTCTAGATTATGGTATTTCTTGTTATATTCTGACACAGAAAATGTGCCCCTTGCACAAATCTTTAGGTATGAATTCTACCAGTGTTGTAGTGAGAAACTTGAGGCCGTCTTAAGTGTCAAGTGTCTCTTTTATGGTGCAAAATCAGAGAGTATAGGTTATAGCCTCTGAATATAATATTTTTTTGTTTGGGGGAGGACAGACTTTAATGTAGCCTAGCTTGCCTTGAACTTTTTGTGTATTCAAGCGACCTGAATGTGTCATTCTCTGTCTTCCCCTCCTGAGGGCTGGAAGTACATGCATGTACCACCATGCCTAAATTTATGTGGTGTTGTTGACCCAGCCCCAACAATGAACCCTTAGAATTTGTCCCTCTTATCTAACCAAAGTTTTGTTTTCCATTGTTTGCATTTCTTCAAACCATAGCGTCTCTCTGTAGCCATGCATTTGAAGCTTATTGAAGGGCCTCTGAGGAAGAAGTAGGGAACAAGAAGTGTGTTTTAACACCAGAATGGGTAAATAGTTTTTCCCATCTGACCAATTGACCCTCCTATCTAATTCTCTTCTGTGGCAGTTACGTGCTGGTTTGGGTCCAACCTGGTGTTCTAGGTGGAACAGGGGTCATGGTATAACCACCTTATTCAGGTTTTCTCAGCCTCCATTACTTTTCTCTTCCTGTCCTTCTACCTTTCCTTTCTTCTTTCTTTTCTACTGAACATTGCCTTTCCATTATGCACCCACTGCCACTCATCTTCTCCCTCCCCGTCAATCTTCCTGGCTCCTCCACTCAGCCCACTTTTCATCTTCTGCATAGTCTCTGAACCTAGGGCACCCTTCTCCTTGCCACTATGTTTCCCCAATCATGCTACAAAGACTGAATTTAGATGCAGCAACCGCACATATCCCATACTCCTATGATACAGCAAGAACAGCAGTTTCACATAGCTTGCTGCTTTTATTTGCTTTTATTTATTTTATTGCATTTTATTTGAAATGGTCTCTGCCATTTCAGCTTTTCTTAGTTCTTACTGAGGCAGCTAATTGTTGGGAGCAGTGAGACCCCAGATCCTGAATTTCTTGTAATCCCCTGATCTGAGTGCCTACAGCTGCTCTGAGCAGAGACCTTCAGGAGTTCCTGATGGCAGGAGAGTGGTTTCTGGTGGGTTTGGCTGGGGCGTGGCTATCTCTATATAATCTGCCCCTGAACAAAATAAAGGGGGCATTCTTGGGGAATTCAAGTGTTGCTGTCGCTATGTCCGTGTGTGTCTGTGTATTTTAACCTCCAGCCCCCTTGCCTGAAGCTCGGGAACTGGGTAATAGCACACTGAACGCAGATACCGGGCGCGGTGTGCGGCAGCTAACGTCTTTTATCCTTGTCCGAGGACAGGGCCTGGGGTACAACTAGAGTCAATGAATGTCAGCAGAGTAAATGAAAATGTGTTGTTTCTCCAGCTAATAGTATACATTTTCTATTTCACTTCAGGTATTTTGTTTTTGGACTTCAGTGAAGAGCATTCATTCCTTTGGCTGAATGGAGTATATGCAATTCTATAAAGCTGCATTTTAATTGATCTTTAAGGGACCGTTCATTCACCTGCCCTTTCCCTTCCATGTGTGCTCATGTGTGCAAGTCTAGGCTTGCACTTTGTGTTTTTGAGACAAGGTCTCTTACAGGCCTGGACTTTACTAGTTAGGTTAGGTTAGCTTGTTGGACAGTTCCAAAGATTCACCCTTTCTAGCCTTCCCTGCACTGGGATTACAAGTGAAGCATTGCCATGCCCAGTGTTTTATAGGGTTATTGAACAGAGATTCCAGTTTCTTTTGCTTGTGAGGCAATCTCTAACTGGCTTAACTATCTCCTTAGTTATTTCCTACTGTTATGTGTTGTACTAGTCAATGAGAATACAAAAGATGCAACATGACAGCTCATCAACTTGCCATGGACTCTCCTGGGATGTCAAGGGGAAACTAAAGAAAACAGATTCCTTCCTTAGACTGCCAACTGCAGCATTCCTTCTTTTGGAAGTTTTCTTTCTGGGTAAACATTCCCATTTCAACAAAAACTTGAGTGAGGTGAGGGCAGGAACAGGTGACATATTGATCTAGTTATAAATGGTCCTAAAAGGCCTCTCTTGGTTTTGGCTAAGATCTGAGCTCAGTCAGCTCACAGGGCTAAATTATTTCTAGGTCAACCATTTCTAGCTTCTCTTCTCCCAAAGGAAGGCTTAAAGCCTCAGATAAAAGATATTTTCTAAGTTATGTAAGCCAGAACATAGATGGCTTTTGTTTAGCTTCAAGTTTACTTCCCTTCCCAGGCAATAGAAGGAACTGCCTGATGTTGTGAAGCCATCACTTATTCTTTGTTTCTCAGCCTCCAGAAAAGTTTTGGCATCTGACTTGAGTGAAAGGGAAGAGTTTTATAAGAATGCAGAATGTCAGCATTTTGCTTTCTGCTGTTTCTTAAGTGATGCCAAGTTATCTGCTGGCTACTTGTAGCAGAGAAAAGTACTATTAACTATTCCCTGACAATTTCTGCGAGTTTTTTCCCCCAACATCAACTTAAAGCAGACACAACAAAGATAATTAGAATTACAAACACAGGTACATAGCAGCATTAATATTCTGCAAAGATAATAGCTCACACCAGTCTTTTAAAAACATATTTTCATGATACTCTCTCATCTCTTGTGAAGTAGGTAGGATGGATTTTTACAGAGATAGCAAAGACAAATGGCATCCCTTTGTAGCTGCTGGGTGACTGGGTTGCAAATCATTTGAGTATAAACAGTGTGTACTCAGAGGCAAAGGAGAGAAAAATGCTGACAGTACATTTGATTTGATTGAATTTATGATATTGTAAGGGATAGCCAACCGTGGGAAAGGGAGATGGAGGGAGTGAGGTGATGTAGGGTGTGAAGAAAGGCCTGAAGTAGCTGTCGCTTTCATCACCACTCTGCTTTGCCCCTGTGACTGACTGACCTTCCTCAGTGGTCATGTTTGACAGCCTCACAGAATAGTTTCACCTTAATCTATCTCCCTTGTCCAGTCCACGTAGCAGGAAGATAGCAGCTCTGCACACAACCGATGAGTTTGTTTCCAGAGACAAAAGGGTAGTTCATTTTCCCTGTTCCCTCCATCACTGATCTTGTGGTTCAACAGGTACCCAGGTTGTCAATTAGGTCTAATTGCTGATGGTGGTGGTGAAAGATTCTGAGACAACTCTCAACAAAGAGGAGGGTTGTGACCCCTCACTCACTTCATGTAGAATAGGCCCATGAGACTGGACACTATGTTAGTACAACACATGGCAGAGCTAATGAGATAAGGTCCTTATAAGGCGCAGGGACCTGTCTCATTAGGACCTACTACAATACTGAAAACCACATTGCAATTCATTTTCCCAGAAAGAGGAATTTCACCTTTGCATCTGTAGATCTTAGCTTGCTATGGGAGGATAAAAAGTATTCCCAAAGTTAGGGTCACCTTAATTACATCGGGAAGAAAAATTCCATGCTTATGCCCTGCCTAACAGAAACAGTGGGAGAGTTATGCACAGTGAAATAAAATTTTTATCACACTTCTCTAACGTGTCAAAGTTTCCTGAATAAAGTTGGGTGAGCAAGAATTTCCTTTAAGATCTTTTGATCTGGTGGACAAGAAGCAATGGATGAAGAGTAGCTCCTTTATAACTTTGCAATTAGCTATTGTACTGCAATTGGAAAACTTCAGAAGGATTGGTGCCCTTGGCATCACATATTCAAATAAAAAAGAGCTGCTTTGCAGTAGTCATTATATTCAACCAGAATTCATAACAGGTAGCCAAAGCAAACTTCAATAATTGCCAACTGAAGTTATAAATAGTGTTCCTGTGAAGCAAAGTCCCTTCCTTCATATTACTAAAAAAAAGTCTCCCCCAAAGCAGAATTCTTTCAGCATTTACCAGCTGTTCCAGATGTTATGATTTCACATGGCAACAAGATTCTGAGCTAAAAATATAATAAACAGAAGCATGGCTTCCAACCTATTCGGTGAAGTGCATCATAAACGATCTTGTTCACCCATCGTTTACATCCTAGGAAGAGTCTGTAAGTGGTTTTAAAGGACTTGCTGCTTATTTTCCCATAAATCTATTAGCACTGAGAAAGAATTTCAACCTAGTCCACCCAGCTTGCTCCAGACTTTAAATTTTAAGAAGGAACAATTTATAAAACAAATGACTAAATAATAGTTTTAAAAACTGGGTTTGAAATCATTTGTTTAGGACTGAGATTGTGGGTTGGGTGGGGGCACAATTATTTGCAAACTGAATCAAGCAGTTCTCATTATGGCCGCCAGATGGCACCACGAGACCAGGCCTTCATGTGTAGTGAGGCAGACGCACTGTTGTCATTGGTAGTGGGGACGGGAGAAGCGCAACAGAAGTAGTTGATAGGCCCGCTCAGCTTTCATTTTCTTTTTGCTGTGTTTCTCAAATATTTATTAGTTAGTGCGATATTCCCCTCCCCTTATGTCGTGTGTGTGTGTGTGTGTGTGTGTGTGTGTGTGTGTGTGTGTGTGTGTAGTGTGCTTGCTTGTGCATATATGTGTGGAGGCCAGAGATTGACTCTGGGAGTTTTCTGGAATGCCTTCCAGTTTATATTTTGGAAATGTTTCTCATTAAACCTAGAAGGACACATTGCTCTTCTTTCCCACCACTGGTATTACAGGCATGTGTCACCATTCCTGGATTTTCTTGGGTGCTGGAAATCCAAACTCAGGTCCTCATGTTTTTCCATCAGGAACTTTACACAATGAGCCATTACCCTGACCCCATGATGAATTTTAAAATTTAAATTAATATCTTAAACTGGTACATCAAATTACAAACATTATACACCATGCTAGATTTGATATGTGTGTGCACCATACCATGCTCAAAACAGGCTAGACATAGTTATACCTTCAAACATCTTTGACTGTTCTGTGGTGAACATATTCCAAACCCTTTACTCAATGTCTTTCTGAAATGTTGACTTTGCCATTTATAGTCATTACTGTGGCAGAGTACTGTTACTTTTTACCTTTATCTAACTTAATAGTACCTGTTTATCAACCATCTGTCCTTTCTACCTCCTTGCTACTCTCCTCAGCCTGTGGCAATCTCCATCCTACTGTATTAAAGTGACAGGGTTCAACATGTGAGTAAGATCATGGAACATATGTATTTCTGGATTTAGTTTATTCCTCTTAACATATTGGTCTTTATTTTCATTCGTGTTGTTGTAAACGATCATGTTCATTGTGATAGCTAAATAGCATCCCACATCTTTATAGAGACACACTATAATGTCTTTGATGGCTACTCCAATCATTTTCATCTCTGGACTATTATGATTTGTTTTTCGGTTAGCATAGGAATGTAGATGGTATTTCTGACAGGTTGATCTCATTCTTGGTGGATGTATACTGAACAGTGGCAGATCATATTGTAGCTACCTTAATTTTTTTTTGACTTTTTCATTTAGATATACTGAACCATATTCCTTCTGCTGGTATATAAGAGGTTTTTATTCAGTGTGATATTAAAATTACCTGCATTTCACTCTCTCTCTTTCTCTCTCTCTCTGCGTGTGTGTGTGTGTGTTTGTGTGTGTATGTATTGAACCCAGAGCCTCATGCATGCTAGACCACTGTTATATCACTGAGCTATAACCCCAGCCAAAGTGTGGTATTTTAAAAATAGAACTTACATGATGGACTTATTTATTTTTTTACATTAGGTTTAAATTGATTGGCCTAGTAACTCAGACTTCTTATTAACTCTTATAAGTTATATTAGCCCATTATTCTTGTCCATGTTAGCCATGTGGCTCGGTACATATTTGGTGAGGTAGTCACATCTTGCTTCTTCTGTGGCTGGGTCACAACTGCAGACTGCTCTTCCCTCAGATCAGCAGTTTTGTTGCCCGCCTCTATTTCCTGCCAGGTTGCCCTGCCTATACTTCCTGCCTGGCTACTGTCCAATCTGCATTTTATTAAAAATAATACAAGTGACAGGATAAAAGACCATTGTTCTACCCTCCCCCCTTTTCAAAACAGGAACTCTGGATCGAATCTCCCTTGTTTAGCTTTTCTACTGATCATTATCCATAACAACTTGTAACCAACATTCTAAACAAACCCATAACCCATATTTTTGGGAATGTGGGCATCGATGGACTTATTTTTAAACTAAAAACTCTGAAGACACATAGAATGAACTTCAGACACCTTACTCTAATGTGTGAAGCCTTACAAGGTCTGGTATAATCCACTTTTCTTTCTTTTATTGGTATATGAGTGTGTGTGTGTTTGTGTGCGCAGGTATGCATGTATAGGCCAGAAGACAACCTTCAGTGGCATTCCTCAGGTTCCACCCTCACTTTTAAGAAAAGATGGTGTCTATCTTTTTTCCCCCTTCAGATAGTCTCTCACTGGATTGAAGCTTGCTGATTAAGGTAGGCTAGATGTCCAGCAAGTTCCAGAGATCTAGATGTTCCAGCCTTACCAACACTGTGATAACAAGTGCGTACCACCATGCCTGGTTTTAAAATTGTAGGACTCAGCCAGCCATGATAAGCTTAATAGAAAAAGACCACCCAAAGGAAGTGCTTAACTTTCAACTATTATCACCTGCCAGTGTAGGACTCAGCCATGGTAAGTTTACTGGAGGCCTTAGTCTTCGTAGTTTACCCTGAAGGAATACATGGTTGTAGGAAGGACCACAAACTGAGATTACCGAAGCCAGGAACAGACCATCCAAAGGAAATTCCTAACATTCCAACCATTGTAGATTCATCCTTCCAGCACACACTCACCAGGACACCCCTAGACAAATGTCAACCAATCAGAGGTCCCGAGCCTTACAAATCCCTCATCCCCTACCTTTACTACTATAAAAACCCAATTCTAACTGAGCTCGGGGGTTCTCCGATTATTACAAAATGTTGGACAGATGGAGAGACCAAGTTTGCCAACTTGTATAAAATAAAGGTTCTTTGCTTTCACGTATCGGACCCGGTCTCCTTGTTGCTTTTGGGGGGGGACTTCGTGGATCTGGGACTAACAGACATCTGTTTTCTCCCCCTAATCTCATTCTACACTCTTCCCAGCTGAAGAGTGTAGCAGTAAGTAGAAAACAGTAAAAGTAACTGCTTTGACATTCACCCCTCAGAATTTCCAGACTGACCAAGTACCTATTTCCAGTAATAGCTATCTATTAATCATGATTCACCAGCAAGATCACTGTTTAAGGGGTGTATGTGGAAGACCAGATGTATAACAAATCTACTATTTCTGTTACAGTGGCTCCTAGAAGTAACTACCTGTTGCTTAAAGGTGATTTCTATGATGAATCAGGGAGTAATAATAGCCACCATTTATGAGGACCTAAAAGCTTACTCTTGTGACTTTCACAGGAATTCCAGGAGGAAGACATGGTCAGATTTATATTACACCCATTTTTCAGAGAATGAGAATGAGCCTGTGAGCTGGAGAAGAAATGCGCCCCTTGAGATGTAGCTGTGGAGAAACTGAGTGGAGCACCCCAGAATGATCGTTCAGTGAGCATCTTGAGAAACAGCTCCCACTAGCTATCTTGAGGTTCCTCCTCTGGCTTTAATTTCTTTTCTCTCTCTGGATACAACTGAATACAGGAAACTCTTTTTCATTATAAAAAAATCTGCTTACTATGCAGTTACAGTCACTCAACAAACATTTATTGAAAGCCTATTCAGTACCAGGCATGTGAACCAAAAAGCAAAACAGAGCAGAATCATAGCTCTCCTCACTGAGCTTATGTTTTCAAGGCATAATTAGTAGGCAGTCAGCGGCTTTTGGAGGCTCTGGGCAAAAGTGTTGTGTTTCAATTTTAAATAGAGTGGACAGATGATGTACTGCTAAGAAAGTGTTGGTGGAGTCAGTGCTAAAGACCCTTGGTGAAGGATATCTCAGCAGACACGACAGTCATGACCCAGTCACTCACGGCAGCCAGGGACACTGTGGCCCAATGAGGGCAGTGACAGAGGAAGGAGAGAGGATTAGGGTATGGCTGTGTCTAGGGGAGGAAATAGGTTTATTGCACTCACAGGTTCATATAGCAGTTCAACATCAAAAGCAGTGAGGGGAAGAACCTGGAGGCAGGAATTACTGCAGAGGCCATGGAGGAGAGTTTACCACCCATGGCTCGTTCAGCCTCCTTTTTTTTTTTTTTTTATAGAACCCAGCACAACCAGCCCAAAAATGGGCTTGGCCCTCTCCCATAAATTACTAAGAAAATTTTCTATGGGTTTACCTAGAGTCCATTATGGAGGTATTTTCTCTGTTGGTGTTAACCTCCTTACAGATGACTCTAGGCTGTGTCAAGTTGACATAAAATCAGCCAAAGCAGGGTCTTTCTTGGGATGTCTTGAAAGCCATTTTGCAGACATTGGCTTGATTTCTAAATGGGAGAGAAAACCATTGGAGAATACCCAGGAAAGGAAGGAAATAAATTGGTATGGTGATATCACAGGATTCCATGTTGTGGGATATTTGATCACACTGTGAACTGCAAAGTTGCATTTGCATTAATTAAACCTTGAGGCAGAGTGCTGTGGGAAATGGTCTTTCATATTGCCACTGTATTATTTTTAATAAAATGCTGATTGGACAGTATCCAGGCAGGAAGTATAGGCAGGATAATGAGAACAGGAGAATTCTGGGAAGAGGACGCAGTCCACAGTTGTGACCCATCCACAGAAGAAGCAAGATGTGACTGCCTTGCCGAATAAGGTACCAAGCCATGTGGCTAACATGGACAAGAATAATGGGCTAATGTAAGTTATAAGAGTTGATAAGAAGTCTGAGCTACTAGGCCAATCAGTTTATAACTAATGTAGACCTCTGTGTGATTTCTTTGGGACTTAACAACTGCGGGAACTGGGTAGGACAAAAACCACAGACAACAGCAGAGCCAGCAACCAGTTAACATAAAGTAATCAGAGAGTACGAGGGAGTCTGGAAGATGGATGGAGAGACACAGAGATGCATAGGAAACAGTAGGGAGAGTCTGAGTTGTGGAGGTCTTTTTGGTTTGGTGGAGCAGAAGGACACTCTCTTTTTGAGACACTGGGGAAGAAGGAAGGTCAGTTAACTGCTTCTCAACCTCTCTGAAATAGCAGGTTTTTATCCAGTCTCTGACTTCTGAATCTTATTGATAAATTGAATGACAGAGATTTAGTTAAAAACTACATTTGGTGGCAGTGGCAGGAGGCAGATCTGGCAGGACATAAAAGTCCCACCAAGCCACTGCCTGAGAAGTGGGCCAGTATCTGTGGAGCCTGCAATTACTGGCTGTAAAAGTAGATTCAGGTGTAGCCACTGCACTGATGGAAAAACAATTTCTCTAGCTCCCATTCAGATGAAGGGGGCACCATGATGGAAAGAACATGGTAGATACTTTTTTTTCATGGCTGTGACCAAATACCTAGAGAAACAAATTAAGTTTTGCTCAATTTCAGAGGTTCAGTCTATCATGGCTGGGTGGTTGCTGGAGCAGGTAGGTGAGCAGAGTGGGGAACTTGGCTGTAGGCACAAACCAGGATGTGGAGAGTTTTGGGTGGAACTAGAAGGAAATATTAAACTTAGGGTCTGCCAGAGCAAACTTCGCCAGCCATATTTTCTACAGAAGGCTCTACAACCTTCCCCAAATAGCATCACAAGTTCAAACACATGTGGTAGTGGGGAACATTTCACATGCCAACCATAACAGCGGGAAAAATTCACAGCAAACCAGTAAACTGTGAAGGGATTTTGCTGGCGGATTTTGTGTCAACGACACCAGCTAGAGTCATCAGAGAGGAAGGACCTTCAGTTGAGGAAAAGCCTCTATGAGATCTAGCTGGAAGGCATTTTCTCAATTTGTGATCAATGGGGGAGGATCCAGCCTATGGTGGGTGGTGCCATCTCTGAGATGGTGGTCTTGGGTTCTATAAGAAAGTCTGCTGAGCAAGTCAGGAGAAGCAAGCCAATAAGCAGCTCCCCTCCATGGCCTCTGCATCAGCTCCTACCTTCAGGATCCTGCTGTTTTGAGTTCTTGACTTCCTTCGTGGAAGTATAAGACAAATAAGCACTATCCTCCCCAATGTGCTTCTTGGTCATGGAATTCCAGAACAGCAATTGAAACCATAACTAAGACAGGGACAGTAGCAGAGACCAGGAGACTTTACATAGACATAATCCTAGGCGTTCTGATTAGAGATGGCTGGGAAAAGTGGCTTTTGGCTCATTCTGGTTTAATGTGATCTTACATTTTAAACATGGAGATATTTTTAAAATATTAGGGATACAACAATCTGTAAGGTTTTTGCATTAGTATATATGCTACACTGATATTGTAGTTTTTTTCTTGTTAAAGTTTGATTATTTTCCCTTTGAGAGAATTGCTAGAACTTCACCAACTACTTTATTAGATTAAAATTATCTTGATTATATTTTACAAGATCCTTGAAAGAATGTTTCCTGGGTCTGTTTGGGAACCATAATATCTGAGGATTTAAAAAATTTTGAAGAAAAATAAGAGTTGAGGGATGATATTAATGCTTTGTGTTATAAACTAGTAAATGAAAAAAACTATTTTTTAAATTTATTCTTTGAATCTTTCACACCATGCATCTGATCCCATTTATTTCCCCATCCTTTCGTATTCACCCTCTGCCCTTGCAACCCCCTTCCCACCAAAATGAAATTTAAGAGAAAAAAAGAAACAAAGGAAAATGTTTTGAACTAGAAATTTAAAAACAGTAGCATCATGAAAAAAATTTAATTAAGTAATCACAGGCACTCAGATTTTCAATAAATTCCAGAGGTATATATCAAGGTAAGATTTTCTGAATAAATAGCATGAAGTACTTACCTGTGAGCCATATGATTATAGAACACATTAATCCAAAAGTTAGTATCTGTGGGAAGTATTATCAGAGGCTAGGGTAAAACTCAGACAGGAAATTCCTTCTTCTGTAAGGACAAGGATTTTAATTCAATCCCCAAGAACCTATATCAAAAAACACTAGGTGTACTGGTATATACTTGTCATCACAGTGTTAGGAGGGCAGGTCCAGGAGTATGTCAGGGGCTTTCTGGACAGTCATTAGTGAGATCTGGTCTCTAAAAATAAGATGGATGGCAACTGAGGAACTACAGCTGAGGTTGCCTGCTGGTCTCTGCACATATACAAATGTACTAGCAGACATAGGAGCTAACATGAGGTCACAAGTTCTCTCTCTTACACACACACATACACATACAGATAGATGATAGATAAACAGTCAGACAGACAGACAGACAGATAGAGATCTTTAAGTCTGAGATGGATCATTTTTGTGAATGAGAACTTCATAGTTTGACATAGTGTAAGTCTTTGACGTGAAGATTAAAGAACTTTCTACTTGGGGGAGTTATACTGCAACCTTCAAATATATATTCACATATTTCTGCCTACACATAACTTGTCTCAGAGAATTATCACCATCCACCCATTCTACATTCAATAGTCTTAGAAGTCTGGTTTTACTCTCACCCGACAGTGTCCATCTCTATGAAGCTGACCCATTTACTATCTTCTTTTTTTTGCATACAACAAAGATTTTTATTTCAATTATCCACAAAACAATATCACAACATTTTATAAAACTATTAAGTCTTAGGTTATCATTATTTATTTTAAAAAACTGTGCTAGAAGGCTGTTTTTGCCAACTTTTCTTTTTTGGTAAGGGTTAAAGTTCCAAGTTTAGACAATAAAGATGAAAGCTGTTGGGAAAAAAATCTTCCAAATGTACAAAACTGTTTCTTTTCTTGACAATTTAAAAATACGTAACAATTTAAACTGAATACACATTAAGTTAATGTTGTATTCTTACAAGGTTATTATAAGAACTGCCTCATTCAATTCATTTAAAATCTAAAGAATGCCATCAACTTTTCCTGCCTTATTTTTCTGACCAGAATTAGTACATAAACATATTTACCCTTTGAAGACTGCTTAGAAAAACTACAATACAACAGATCACATGAAGCCCTTTAAAACACTCATGACACAAACTGCAGACATCAGGGCAAATAAGGACGACACTCTTCTCAGGAGATCCTCTGAATAGGTTAATTGGAAAAAAAAAAATAAAACTTTTAGTACCAGAACTTTTTGCCAACTTGCATAAAGTTCACTTGTCACATTTAAAAAGTTAAATTTGAATATAATTTACCATGACACAGAACTTTTTTTGTTGAAAAGATTTTCGCCTCCTCCCCGCCTCCCATTTCCCTCTCCCCCTCCGCCCACTCCTCTCCCCCTCCCTCTCCAGTCTGAAGAGCTGTCCAGATTCCCTGCCCTGTGGGAAGTCCAAGGTCTTCCCCGCTCCATCCAGGTCCAGGAAGGTGAGCATCCAAACAGACTAAGCTCCCACAAAGCCAGTTCATGCAGTAGGATCGGAACCTAGTGCCATTGTCCTTGGCTTCTCATCAGCCCTCATTGTCTGCCATGCTCAGAGAGTCCGGTTTTATCCCATGCTTATTCAGTCCCAACTTCTATTCCTTTCCCAAAGCCAGGACTTCACCACAGTGCACAGTGCTTTGTGTTCTATTACCACCCTGTTCTGCCTTCCTCTTACTGCCAGCCTTGCACTTCGGTCCCACCTCAGCGGAATGATTAGTAGTCTCTGGTGTGACCCATGAGCTGTTATGTCAGTGTGCTTTTGTGCCCATGGTAGCTGTCTCCATGGCTCACATTTCAATGCCTGGGTTTTTTCCTACCCTTGTCAGCACCAAATTCCAAAACCATTTTCTCTAGAAAGTCTTTCTTTCAAAACTCCATTTTCTGAGTCAAGTACCATTCCCATGCAATTCCCTAATGTTTTTATCATCTAGTTATAAGTTTAAATGGAATTGTTGGAGTAAATAAAGCTCTCAATTGGTCAAACTCTAGTCAGTCTCTAATATAAAAAACAAGCTTAATAAATGTGAAGTAACAGAGCCATAGCAAACTCATTTTTCTATGACACCCTAGTGGATTATGGCCACACACATCAGTAATTTTAGAACTTTGGGTTGGATCTTCATTTTTGTTTCATTTCATTGTTGAAACTTCATTTTTATGTGACAGGGATTTATATAGGTTGTTATTGAATTAAACAATGTCTTTCAAATCCATGTTATCCTCTATTGATACCTATTAGCATTTCCATTTTTTATGGTCATTGCCTTCTCTCATCTTCATTTAAAATGCAAATATTTTATAAAATAGATTATGATACACAAATTCCTCATTGTTATATAGTGACCCAGATTTGATCATGAAGAATCCTAGAGGATCAGCAATCTGTTTCTCCAGCAACCCAATCTAAATCAATTTAGAAGAACAGGGTGATGGAGAAGCCTTGTTTTCTTTCTATGATTTCTTTGTCTGTATAAATAGCATGAATTTCAGTCTTAGGACCCAGCAGTTTGATAAAGGCATTTAAGGATATAACTCTGTGGCAAAGTTTTATCTATTACCTGATCCTGTGGACATGCTCTGTAAGTTGTCTTCTCTTCTGGAGGGACATAACCATATGCCCTTCCTATGATATGTCAGCCAAAAATGACTCTCTGCTTTTATTTGATACCTGCATCTTTATCATATTGCTCACAGTGACTTTTTAATTCTGCATAACTTTACATCCTCCCCAACTTCCTTGGTTGACAACAATTCTATCAAGAAAGTGCCTCAGAGCCTCTCTGACCATTGGAAACCAGCTAGAGACAAGCTGAAATCATCATTGGTTGAGAGGGCTAGTGTGGTTCTCAACCTGTGGCTTATGACTCCTCTGGGGGTTGAATGACCCTTTCATAGGGGTCAAATATCCTGCCATTCATATATTTACATTTTGATTACTAGCAGTAGAAAAAAATACAGTTATGAAGTAATAACAAAAATAACTTTATGGTTGGATATCCAGAACATGAAAACTGTATTAAAGGGTTGCAGCATTAGGAAGGTTGAGAAACCTAGCTGGTAGAGCGAAGAAGGTGTCTGTGAGCTGCTCTTGCAATGAAGCTGGAAAGTCTGATGTGGCTTTAGGCAGAGTTTGGAATATAAACCTTGAAAGGCACGTGGGAGGGACTTCAGTGGGGCTGGGTGTGGCATAAAGAAGATTGCATTTGGACAGATTAGTAACTTTGATAAGAAGCTTCTATGAGATATGTTATCCAGGGCAATTTAGATATTGCTTAACTGACTACATTCCAAATAAAAGCTTACTGATTTTAAAGGGTTCTTACTAGCTGAGGGAATCCAGTTCTCTTAAAGGGACAAGCTTCTTACCAAGTTATTCTTCAGTGAGTGAACAGGAGAAAGGATCATACATCTTTTTTTTTTTCCTCTTCCACCTTTCTGTTTTATTTGGGGTTTTGATATTGTGGTGAGGTTGACTTTTAGTTCTGGGACAAGGAAAGAGGGTGGACTTAGTTGAGAACAACTTCATATTATTTTTTCTCTCTGAGAACAAATATCAAAAGAGAGGTTCAGGCAGGGCATTTGCATCATTATCACTTTTTAGCTTTCCACATTTTGTCTCATTCATTTGTATTGTACTTTCAGATAACTGAACATGGTTTTGTGATGTGGGATTCCCCTCTGTATGCTGTGATTACCATTACTGAATAAAGAAAGCTGGCTTGAGCCTATAGCAGGGCAGAACAGAGGTAGATGGGGAAAACTGAACTGAATTCTGGGAGAAAGAAAACAGAGGCAAGAGAAACCATGTAGCCTCTCTGGAGACAGACGCTGGAACTTTACCTGGAAAGCCACAACCTCATGGCAATACACAGATTAATAGAAATGGGTTAAGTTACGGTGTAAGAATTAGTCAATAAGAAGCTAAACCTAATGGGCCAGGCAGTGATTTAATTAATACAGTTTCTGTGTGGTTATTTTGGGGCTGAGCAGCTGGGAACAAACAAGTGACCCCCTCCAACAGTTTTCATTATCCAAGAGCATTTGATGGCTTCCTATTGTCTGTATGCTACTTTCCAAATTTCCCAGGTTCATGAACCCTTATTGAGCCTACCTAATTACCCAAGATGTAGCTTCCACCAAGGGAAGCTAAATGTGCTGCAGCAATTCCAGTCCTGGTGATTTTGTCCATTGTACTATTTCCTACTTAGAATGTGCCTTCACTCCTTCCCACTTACACAGAAAGTGCAAACATGCTCAAATCCTTGCTGTCCTATGCCTGACCTTGCTGAAACTACTTGGGCTCTTGCTGTTTTTTCATCATATCAAAGTCTGGTGATTTCTTCAGAGAGTAACTGAGTGGAAAGAAAGGAAAACATGGAAGGATTGATGTGCATGGACGTCAGTTTCCAGAAGCAATTTGTCTAAACTTCTTCCAAGAAATAAATGCCTTCAGGATATGCATCTTTTAGTTTGTCCTCCATAATATCTCATGTCTCTCTCTCTCTCTCATCATGGCGCTCATTCAAGATCCACAGGATATTGTTGCACCATTAACTCTATATAGCCTTTGGGGCTCATGTGATGTCGTGAATCCAGAACACTCTCAGTGACACATAGTCATCAATTTTTTGCAAAAAATCAGACAGGATTTATGTAAATCTAGTAGGAGGGGTGTTTCTGGGACACTTGTTTGTAATGAAAAGTGTGATAATTAACACTCTCCTGCACAGCAGAGTTAAAATAAAAATGTGTGCATATCCCTGAAGTGCTCTCTTGGGAAAGACCTAAAACAAATTGCTGGAGGTACTGGCCAAGAAAGATGGCTTGGCATGATGGTACAAAGTCTTCCTGAAAGTACAAAAATATACCTTAGATCTCTAGTTGTTGATGCAAAAAACTTTACTCTCAAATCCCATATGTGAGTGGTAGTAACTGACTAGTTTTCTACAAAGTTAGTGCAGATGGACTTTAGTCCCAGGGGATCAGGACATCCACACACCCTGTCAAGTTCTGTGGTATCATATCCATGTGTGCTCTAATGCAGCAAATGATCTGTGGATAATATCTGCTCTCAGAGCTCTATCAGATGGAAAGTGAGCTTCGTATTTGCTCAGCGTCTTAGGCTACAGGTTCCTGTATGTTTAACCCAGAGTTATTCAAGCTGCAATGGAACACCCTTAATGGATCATTTGGCATATGTGGAAATGCTTACATGAAAGAAGCTTCTGAAAAATTTAAACTAAACCTTTTAGAACTTCCCAGGAGGAAGCAGGGTTGTGTTGAAAGATGATATAATTCATGACACCAAAAGTCTTTTGTTAGTCTGTGTGAAAAGCACATTACCTTTTTCCATTTTCTTGACTTCATTTTTTTTAAAAAGATATTGCTTCATTAAATGAAACATTTTAGAAGGGGTTTATGTTTTCAGAAATTGCATATGAAGGTAATAGACACAGATTGCTATCCAGAAAGAGCTATATTTTGTATGGGCTTCCTCATTCATTGTTTGTATAGGTAAATTTGCAAGGATGTAGGGGTAATGGTTTCATGTGTGAAGCAAATACTCAGACATTAAAGTTAATTTCTGTTCAAAAGAAATGTATGGTGTCTAAATTACAAATATTTAAAAGAGGTTTTAAAATAGTGGGCTGTAGTAATTATTCTTTAATAAACTGGAATCCACACTTTGGTTGAGATGACTGAATTTAACAGTCAGCATTTTTTATTGCACACACATTCCATATGTTTATTTAGTTGATGGAATTGATAGTTTTCTTTTTGTCATTTTATTTTTGGTCAGGGAAGTCAGTAGACTACAGTATAAAACCTAAAAAATTTATCCAGTCAATTGTCCAGCATGAATTTTTCTTGTTAGTCATACAAATGAAGTTGGATGACCCTTGGTCCACATAGATTTAAGTTGGAGACACAGTATAATTCAATGCAGTCCTGTAAAATTTTTAACAATCTATTTAGGTGATTGTAGAGGCAATTATAAGGAATATTGTAGTTCATTTTTCATCTCTTCATATACCACAGCAATTTATTTTATATACAGTTTGAATGCATAACTCAGTAATTATGACACAGTTACCCAAAGGTATCTGAGCTATGTGAATTAAAAATGGTCTTCATGACCTTGTATTTCTTTCTGAAGCACCTATAAAAAGGAAAGATTGCTTTTTAGAGAGGCGAAGGATAATCAGAGAGCCCTGGGGGGAGAAATCTCTTCTCTTGACTATGCCTTGTACATCTATCTGTTGCTTTTTGCTATGAAATGTTTACTAAAGCAAACAAACAGCCGCCCACATGATTTCTTCAGGGGAGTACAGGGCCTATGTGATGAACTACATGCCTTCTTACACAAGGTTCAGTTCAGTAGTTAGTACCGGAGCCAAGACTAGGGTGTCATTAGGTGTTCTTCAAATCACTTTTCAAGATGCCACTTTTCTGTCCGTTGTCTCCTGGTGGACTCATGTACAGGGATTCCAAGGTACACACTTAAATAGTTCCCATTTGACCCTGGACCTCTGGTGTCAGCTTTTGATTTGATTCGGTTTCTCTTGGCCTGGGTCTAAGGTTTGGAGTGTAGTTCAGGAAGGTTTCTGAGCTTGATGATTCCTGACATAAAGGGGTGGGAGGTGCAGGTCCTACCTGCTCCCCCAATGAGACCTTATCAAATTTTTCAAAAGGTGGATTTTGAAAATAACTTGCTGCTGTTACATTTGAGAATTAGTGGTTGACCTGTTGAAGTAGTTATCATAGCTATGGTAAGTTATCCTGGAACACAACCTTCGAAATACAGATTTATCAACAGGAAGGCTTAACAGTGCTTAATTTTGAAAGCCATTCAAATTATGGGACTCTTGCACATATACTAAAAAACAAAAGTACAAACAAAATCTCAAGAGAGAACATTGAGAGAATGTTAATTTTGTGCTAAATATATGTATTATGGACACTAGTATTTCCATATGGTCTTAAAAATACTTAAGTTCATACTTTCCTTAGCATTTTTTATTATGACTTCTATAGTAATCTGCAGTAGTTTTGTCAAAGTGAAATAACCATGCATTTTTTTTTCGAGACAGGGTTTTTCTGTGGTTTTGGAGCCTGTCCTGGAACTAGCTCTTGTAGACCAGGCTGGTCTTGAACTCACAGAGATCCACCTGCCTCTGCCTCCCCAGTGCTGGGATTAAAGGCATGTGCCACCACCGCCCGGCTTGTGTGTGTCTTTTCAGAAGCACTAGAAATAATACAAAATTTCTTTTTTTCCCTTCAAGCAGAGTGGGGTATATAGCGTAAGTAAATAAGTATATAGCATAGTCAATTGCAAAAGCTTTAAGGACTGTTCGGGTACTGTGTATCATAAATAGTCTCAGTGAATGGGAAAGACTGGCGAGAGCTTGGGGGAGTGGGAGGGTAGAGATGGAGGAAGGGCAGATATAGGAGCAGGGAAGAAGATATCTACATTATGGGAGCCATTTTAGGGTTGGTAAGAGACTTGGCTCTAGAGGGGATCCCTGGTGTCCACGGGAATGTCCCCAGCTAGGTCCTGGGGCAGCAGAGGAGAGGGTGCCTGAACTGTCCTTGCCCCACTATCACACTGATGATTATCTCGAATATCACCATAGAATCTTCGTCTGGCAACGGATGGAGATAGAGATAGAGACCCTCATTAGAGCAACGGACTGAGCTCCCAAGGTCCAGTTGAAGGGCAGAAGGAGGGAGAAGATGAGCAAGGAAGTCAGGACCGCGAGGGGTTGGTCCACCCACTGAGACAGTGTGTCTGATCTTATGGGAGCTCACCAAATCCAGCTGGACCAGGTCTGAACGAGCATGTGATCAAACCGGACTCTCTGATTGTGGCTGGCAATGGGGGCTGGCTGAGAAGCCATTGATAAATGCACTGGGACTTGTTTTTATGGCATGTTCTGGCTTTTTGGTACCTTAGTCTATATGGATGCACAGCTTTGTAGGCCTGGATGTAGGGGAGAGGGCCTTGGACTTCCCACAGGGCAGGGTTCCCTGCCCTCTCTCAAGCAGGGAGGGGGAGGGAGAACAGTGAGTGGGGGAGCAGGAGGGGATTGGGAGGAGGGAAGGAAGTGTAAATATTTGAATGTTAAAAAAAAGAAATAGTCTCTGTGGCCAGTTCAAGGAGAATCAGGTTTTACTTGTCACTATGTGCTGTTCATCAAAGTTACTCTCTATGTTTGTTTAAGTATTTACTTAAGGATTCTGTTGGTTTTTGATGGGCTACATTTTTACAGTAATTTGAAAGTGGAAGAAACATGAAGTGGCCAAAAATGGTTGTTTTAACTCTCTATCTCTATGTTGCCACCCACTAGCCCAAGGCCATGTGCATGTTAGACAAACACTACCATTGAGCTAGCAACCCCAAGGTTGCAGACCAGCTTTTAACTTTTCTTTTCTTTTTTAAATTTATTTATTTATTAAAGATTTCTGTCTCTTCCCCTCCACTGCCTC
>NW_004949105.1:11991436-11998117 GCF_000317375.1 Microtus ochrogaster | reverse complement strand
GAAACTTTTTTTTTTTCCTTTTCTCAATTAAAAAAAAAAAGCCCATTGCCATTGTTCTTGAGTTCTCAGTAGTCCTCATTGTCCGCTATGTTCAGAGAGTCTGGTTTTATCCCAGGCTTTTTCAGACACAGGCCAGCTGGCCTTGGTGAGTTCCCGATAGAACATCCCCATTGTCTCAGTGTGTGGGTGCACCCCTCGGGGTCCTGAGTTCCTTGCTCGTGCTTTCTCCAGCATGAACTTATGTCACCAGACAAAATGAAACAGAGGCACCTATGTTGCGGGCTGCAGGCCCCTGGCCCCTTGACTTTCTTTGCCTGCCTCAGACCCTTTGCCTGCTGAAGTGAACTGAGCAAAACAGCTTATTTACCTGTGCCTGCAGCTGCTCTGAGCATGAGACCTTGATGGCAGGGAAGTGAATTCTGGTGGGTATTACAGCTGAAAATCCCAAGAGCTGGGGCATGGCTAACAGTTAAAGATCCCTATATAAGCTTCCCTGGAGCACAATAAAGTTGGCATTCTTGTATTAAGGATGAGCTGTGTCCCCGTGTCTGTCTGTGTGCTTGCGTTTTAAAGTCTCCAGCTTAGTTTCTGGCTTGTGGACTGTCCCGTAGTTCAGGTACTGTAGTACATACATACACCTACATACCACATGCTTTCTCTCAGGGAGAAGCTTTTCACCGACAAGTAGAATAGTCACAAAGAGATACTTGCCTTATATTTTATTTACTGAAGTTCTTGAAAATGACATTTGCTTAAACATCTTTGTAAATATTCTTCTTTTCCACAATAAAGGTTTCTGTAAAGATCCAGAAATTGCTGTAGAAGGGAGGTTTAGATCTATTTTCTGGTGCTTATAAATTAGAAATTTTGTACATTTTATAAGTGCAGCAGTACACAAAACCATCCATCTCAACCTGAATTTATTCTGTCCATTTATGAGCTGGAAGATTTTTACCCTCAATACAATTAATTAACGAAACAGAACCTGTTGTGGTTTTCTCTATTGCTGTTTTCGTTTCATTTTCAGAGTCAGAGCTAATCAGTTTCTTCATATCCAGATGATTCGTCCTTGGGATTTTAATTTTAGCTAGAATTTTTATAATTTATGTTATCAGCTGCTAACTCTGCTGCAAATATCAGTTTGAAGAACAACAGAAAACACATGAAAAAAGACTTCATCTGGGCATGGAGATTCCAAGCTTGTAATCTCAGCCTTCAGGAGGCTGAAGCAGGAGAATTGCTGTAAGATCAAGGACAGTTTGTGGTACAGTATGAGTCTAGGGCAGTCAGAGATACCACTGTCTCAAAGAAAGCAGGGTGGGGAGATGAGGGGACTTTTTGTATAGTCTAAGTGAATCTGCTCAAATATATATGTGGTCTTTAAAATGTTGATTTCTATTAATTTTTAGCAACTTTTTACATTGACATACCTATTTATAACACTTAATGAGATTTCATGAAAAGTATCTTGGTAATAGAGCAAGAGCACAGAAATATGGGAAGTCCACATCATCATGCATGTGCCAGCAAGTCGCCTGTGTGTGCTCTGAGGTTAGGTCATCAGATGTCCTGATGTGTCATTTTCTGCCTTATTTCTTTGAGACAGGCTCTCTCATAGAACCTGGAGGCAGCCTATAAGAGTCAGCAATCCTCCTATCTCCAGCCTCTACCCCTAATTCTGAGCTGATAGGTTTATGAGGTGGCACCCAACTTTTTACATAGGTGCTGGGATCTGAACAGAGGCACTCAAAATTTGCATAGCTGTAATTCTTAGCTATTGAGCCATCTCTCTACTCCTTAAAACTTTTGAAGACTAATTTGTGAGAAATTTTAAATTAGTGAGTGATTTATTAGAAGAGATTTGTTTGATGATTTTATTTAACTAACTTGGTTTTTTTTAACCGGGGTGTGTGTGTGTGTGTGTGTGTGTGTGTGTGTGTGTGTGTGTGCATATTTGGAAGGTTCTGATGGTGTATCTCCATATTTTAGCAAAATCAGTCACTAGGCTCAAAGGGCTATGAAGGGACTGATACAAGCTGGCATGTGAGGACTAAACAGGGAACTCTTTGTCATCTCTGGCACCTGTAAGATGGATTAGTTTGCAAAGAAGCAATGGGTCACTATGGTTACTAGAAAATGTAAACTCTTGGCCTTTGCCTCTTGATGATCAAAGCTATTTGATCCTTGAGTCAGAGAAATATACTAGCAATACAAGGAAATTTATTTTACACAAACAACCCCTAGTTAAGTAACCTTTTGTCCTGCCTATGGTTACAGCACAAAGTTCCAAGTGTGTTCTAATTCTGCTGTTTATTGTTCTAGCCTATTCTGGTTGATCCTCATTTGAGCCACCAGGGACTTAGTCATTTGGGAAAGAATGCTCTGATGTATCCAGAGGAAGAGGTCAGTGCAAGCAGTCCTCAGGACTTTTATTCAGGTCATGTGAGTTACAGAATGAACACCAATAGGCATTCGTTCTTGTTTTGTCCTAGCCAGTTACTGCTGGGCATTGGACATACATTTAAGAGTGGTTTGTTTTGCAAGGGAAACTCCTTTGGAGAAAATGAAATTTTCATTTTCAAGTGCTATCAATTGGCTATAGCTTCTGGGTTAGTATGGGGGCCTGTGTCTACTTTTCCTTTTAGCTCTAGGACTCCATCTGATCAATGTAGGCCCTATGAATATTCCCATAGTCACTGAGTACATATGTGTGTCAGCCCTGCTGTGTCTAGAAGGTCTTGATTCCTTGATGTCCTCCATCCCCTCCCACTCTTTATGCTTCCTTTTCTGCAGAGTTTTCTGAGACATAATGTGAGAGACTGGATGGAGAGATCCCATTTAAGACTGAGTGTTCCAAGGTCTATCACTCGCTGCGTATTGTATAGTTGTGGGTCTCTGTGTTTGTCCCCATATGCAGCAGGAAGAAGCTCAAAGTCTTTTTTAATACAAAACTTCTGAGGCGAGGGTGCAAAGAAAGGGGCTCCCCATCTGAGAAGAAGAGAGGACCTACCTAAACTCTCCTGTCATGCAAAAAGAGTCATGAGTACCTTTCATGTATGATTTGTCTGTGTACGTGCTCAGGTGAACTTGTATAACTGGCTGTAGCAAAAGTGATTCATGGATAGGGGAAAGAGAGGTAAAGTTTGGTTTGGGGTCAGAGTGGCTTCTCCTAGTTCAAGTAGATGTACATTCCCTCTAGGAGGAGTAAGGAGGTTTTAAGCATGATCAGGACATGTGTGGTTAAGGAGACTCTTGTGAACCAGAATGAGGGCTAAGGCTGAAGAGGGTTCATCAGTGGGGACATTATAAAGGCATGTAGATGAAGATGTCAAGGACCTGAACAAAGACAGCAGTACTGAAGTTGGATAAAGGATTTGAAGCAAAATTCTGAATTACAAGCAACTGGGTTTAGAAAATGGAGCCAAAAGGAGCTGATTTGAGACCTTGAACTTAAGGATTTGAGAGAAAACTTTGTCATGAACAAAAAGGTGTAGCTGGAGGGCAGACTGGGTTAGTGGAGAGATATAGTTTCAAGTTGTGAAGCCCATACTACATCTCCATTCATGTAGAAAAAAATACTTCTGTCTCCAAGACCGATCCTGCTATACCTGGCTACTGTAATGAGCAGCTGCAGAAAACTGAAATACAGGAAGGGGTGTGGTTAGCATGACATGATATTTTACACCAATAGGACACATTTTAGGTTTCAGAAAACTGCAAATTTATACAGACTTGTCACAAAAATTGACTATATTCTGTGCACCAGCATGCACATCTGGAGGAGATGCCCTTTGGATTCTTTGGGCACCTGTACACATGTACAATGTCCATGAATAGGCATACATACATTATTTTGAAAAGCCTATTTATTTTAGCTTAAATTTTTACCACTGTAATATTTTATGTCAAAACATTAGTTTGTCAAAACCTAGATGATTACATAAAATATACAGTGCTTCTTATAAGAAGCTAAATTTGGAAGGAAATAAATAATATAAAACTCTAACTATGACTTTAATAAAAAAACTATCATGACAAACTCAATTCAAATGCAAAGATCTGTGTCAACATTTTCTGTGCTTGCTTTGCTATCTTTTCCTAGTCTTATCTAAATAACCCTTAAGGTTTTATTAATTCAGTACTTGCTTCCAATAAACCATTTAAACTTTTTTCTTTTACTCTTCATGTATTTAGGATGACCTTAAAAAATCAACCTGAATTAACAAGACTGCTGGTATAAAATTTCATAGAAATCTGAAAATATAGCTAAGATTATTTTGTTTAATTAATAAATATTATTCTCTGTTATTATGAGCAATTAAATGATGAATTTTGTCTAGTGATGGATTATAATTCCTTTCTCTCAAACCAACTGGTAGATATTATAGTATCTTTGCCATTCAATGGGTGGCTGCAGATAAAGATAGAAACTTATGGAAAGATATATGGAAAATACCAGCTCTTCCTTTAACTTTAAGAAAGGATATTTATATTTTTCAAGCTTTTAAAATCAATTTACTTATTTTTCTCTTAAATTTAGTTTTAACTGCCTTTAATTCATGAAACCAGTACATATTATGAAGTCCCTAGTCATGCTTATATATGTGTGCACCTTGTATAACATTTAAATTAGTTTAAAAATATCTATCTTCTCAAATGCTTATCATTCTAACCACTAGATATGTAGAGCACACTGCTATTATTTATAAAAAAAAACTCTAGGGAACAACAAGCAATCAGAACATTTTATTTTTATGTTATTTTTGTAGTGCTCATTGCTCCAATATCCTGTAACCACCATTCACCTCTCATTTTCTATTAACTTAAATGTCTGAAATTCCACATATCACTGAGATTATATCATACTCATCTTCCTGTATCTGGATCATTTCACTTAACATGATGATATAATGCATCTGTGTTGCTGCAAATGATAACTTCAATTTTATGGCCAAATAGTATTTCATTGTATAAATCTCCTACATTTACCCATTAATCAGTGAACAGATACAGGTTGCTTTCAAGGCTTAAACATTGTGAATATTGCTGACTTATTTGGTTCACGTATCCCCTTGACACACTGATTCCAATTTCTTTGGATATTTATCTAGTGGGTAGGATTTCTGGAATGCAAGTCTGTGCATAGATTTTTGAGGAACCTTCATATTGTTTTACAATAATGATGGTAGTAATTAACATTCCTACCAACAGTGTTTGGGGTTCCTTTATCTCAGTCTCCTCACTTGTAATGCTTTATCTCCTTATAATAGTTATTCTCATCCAGATGAGAGGTATTTTTTAATTAGCATTGTGATGGCTAAAGCTATGGATATTTTAAAGTATACATCTATTTACCATTTCTGTTTCCTTTAAAGAAATGTCTATTCAGATCTCTTTCTTATTTTGTTTATGAACCTTCACTTTTAATGACTGAGCCATCTCTTGTTGCTCATTTTAAAATTAGGTATTTGTTGCCTTGTTATTGCATTATGTGGGTTCTTTATGCATGTTGATTAATAGCACTTTATCAGGTGTTTACTTTGCAAAGTATTTCTCTCAATGTGCATATTGTCTCTTGCCTTTGTCTTACCCACTCACTTTTGCATAGCTGTTTCCTTTGCCTTTCAGATACTTTTTAGTGTGTTATGTCTTTATTTCTTAGAATTCCATTTGAGAAATCCTTGAATTCTTAATACTTTTATTACTATGTAAGTGATTATGACAGTGATGGACACTTGTTTTATCTACAAAATTGCCAAAAGCCAAAGGACTATAGAGTCTATCTTACTTGGCTTCTTAGTTCTTTTTGAGAGTTAAAATAATTTGTATGAATGTTTTAAAAAGTATATACATGATATACATGAATGTAACATTTATGTAACATTATGTTTTATATGTATGCATATATATGCCCTGAAACAATGTGTATGCTGTGCTCTACTTTCACTGACCTAGAGTAGGAAAAACTCCAAGTTCACTCTTTGACAGAGTAAGTATATATGAAAAGTATACGCAAACTTCAAAATTCAAATTGATGAAATGATATATTATCTTGTAGGTCATTGGGACAGAGAACAGATGCATAAAAACATCCATACTATTTTCATTTCTCCTGGCTTGAAGGTCTAGGACCAAAGAATCTAACCCCATAGACATATTACTAAGCAAAGTCAGCTAAAGATTAATTTGATTCAATTATATCATTTGTTTGCTTATAATGCTGTAGTGATTTTTAAATGGATTAGACAAACATTACTCATATCAGGAGGAGCAGAACAATCATGCTGGGAAATGCTAATTAGGGTTTCCAAACAGAGACTATCTGATCAGATTAACTCTGCTAGGCTGGATGCTCAATTTCCCAATTAGGTGATTCAAAATATTTATTGAAATATTAAAGTATCCATAAGGACTTTGGTAAAAAGAAAAAAATAGTATTGAGCCTTTCTTGCAGTCAACAAGCTACCTTAATTATGCAAGGCAAGTCTAATGCTCTGGGGAAACTTATTAGCAGTAGTCTACAAAGAAAACCTCATAGTTTTTCTGAGACATCCCTCAGGGACGTACTAAATTAACTAATTCAGGATGATGATGACTTTTTTTTCTCACAATGCTCCTTCAGATCAACTTGGACACATTGAATTAGCCCAGGACAGCAATAAAACAAAGTAAAAAAAAAAA
>NW_004949105.1:11977083-11991336 GCF_000317375.1 Microtus ochrogaster | reverse complement strand
TGTGTGTGTGTGTGTGTGTGTGTGTGTGTGTGTGTGTGTATGTGTGTGTGTGTGTGTATGGTTCTGTGTGTGTCTCTCTCTGTGTGTATGCGTACACACAGGTACATTATGTGCATTTTTGTGTGTGGTTATTTGTGCGCACGTGAAGGCTACAGGGCAAGTTAAAGTGTTGTGTTCCTCAGAAACTGTCCTCAGGGTCTCTCATTGGCCTCATGGGGTAGACCTGAACAGCTGGTCAATGAGCCTCAATGATCTGCCTGTCTCTGCCTCCCCAGAACTAGGATGGATTGCAAGTAGGTATGGCTGTGCCAACATTTTTATGTTGGTTCTGAGATTGAACTCAAGTTTTTGTGCTTGCACAACACTTTACTAATGGAGTCATCTCAATCACTCTTACTTGTTTTCTTGAAAGTGTTTATCTCTGGCCTACATAAAATCTGTGTGTCCTAGCTCAAGTGTGTGAGAAATTTCTACGATTGTTAATATTCTAAGACCTCCCCTTGCATTCAAGCTAACACAGTGACCTGTCAGATTCAGGGATTCTGGAAAAAGATATATTCCTGTGTAAGAGTCAAAGAACTTTATTACCTTCTACATAGCAAGTAACTTTTTGGTTCTTTTGTCACTTAGATCCCTTGGGTGCAATATGAAGTCTTCAATACTGTATATGAAGGTAAGAGACTCTGTTTTTAGAAATCTCCAATCTTTTATGGTGAATATGCTATTAGCAAACCTCCCTATCTTTGGCCTAACAGGGAGACCATATATTCAGGATAACGGACAGTAGATTTTTGCCTTCTGTTTCAAAAGTCATCACTGGTAACATCCAACTGTTTAAACATTGTAAAAAGAGAAGAAAGGTTGTCCTTGCCTCTACTCAGAAAAAAAGACAAAAGAAAACACAAACAAAAAACCAAAACCAAAACCAAAACAAAACAAAAAAACTGAGAATCATGGAAAGCTATCTCCCAAGACAAAATATTGGCCTCTGACTAGGATGTTGATCACACTTGTGATGATTTTTTATGAAAAACCCTGGGATCTGCATCTCTGGAGAGCACGTGCCTTTGTCTCCTTCATTACAACTGATGAGTACCAGATAGAGTAGGTGTTTGCCAATCCCTTTGCCAGACATGATAGTAGTGTTCTTTCATATGTCCCCATCAGTCTCCAGTTGATTACATGGGATGGAGCAAACAGGATTCCACTGAAGATCATGTAAGCCTTCTTCTGCTCAGAGGGTATTTCCCTGTCATAGATGAGCAGCAATGGCTACACAAGCACAGAAAGGGATTAGACATAGGAAAAACAAGTTGCCTAGAAGAAAAAGGAGTGCAACAGCTAGCCATATGACAAATAGCACACAAGAGGTGGCCATGCTCACCTAAATAGCTTTTCAAAGATTCTTGGGGGTTTTCTGGTTACAAAAATATCAAGAGAGAAAGGAAGAGATAGAAATCACATTAGTGTATGTCATAGGGGAACTTTGTAAATAAACTCTGTGTATGCAATGAAGGGGGAGACTAGAGAATCAGGGTGGACCTGAAACCAGGTAGAGTACAGGATGCAGAGGACCACTCACACTGCTTCTCAAGGGCTGACTACTGACTGAACAATTTTGATCCAGGAAGATATAAGCACAGATTTATAGAACCTTTTGCAGGAACTCGAAGAACTTCCCTTTGATGTCAATTGAAAAGTTGGGTTTTGCATACTCTATGTTTTTGTTTTATTTTTCTGAAAATTACATTTTAAAACCGTTTCACAAATATATATTATTATATGATTAGTAAGTGAACTTGGTACCAGTTCTGACAGAATAATAGAATAACAGAGGAAAGGGGATTTAGAAGGAATGTGATGCCAGCAATTCCATTCACATGTGTTCTGGCACCCGAAGGAGACTATATTACAGGTGCTAACACTAGATGATACAGCTAAACTTAAGTGTGAGCATGAGGGTTTGATTCAAGGTAGCAGCAAGTAGATATAGGAAGAAAAGGAAGAGTGTAAGGGGCAATAGTGACACTAACCCCATGAAGCACTTGCTGGGTGGCAGTTGTGATCCTCTAACACTCCATGAGTTAGCAATTGTTTCTGTTATGCCATTTTTACCTGATGGGGAAACTGAAGCAGAAATGAAGTAAGTGTCTATAATCATCTAGGTAGTAAATTCCAGAGATGAAGTTTGAATTCAGGAAGATTAGCTTTAAGCACAATATTATTCTACAAGACAGAAGTGATTAAGACTTTGTGAAGAGTGGATGATGACAGCGTGTCAGTTCACAGGTGCAAGACATTGTATTGACTCAGGACTCCCAAAACCAACTTCTCAGCACAAAGGAGATTTATTCTCCCCAGAGTGACAAAAGACAGGGAATAAGAGTCAAAGACAGGAGATAGAGGATGAAGGAAAAGGGGAAGGAACCAAGGGAAGGAGGCCAGGTATATTTTTCCTGGGGGACAAAGGACTGCCTTTGGATAGAAAGAAGACAGATGTAGTACATAGAAAAATGGTGATTTATGGTAAAAGGGGAAACTTGGGGCTGGGATGAGGTGTTGAATTTTAATTGGGCATGTTAATGGGGTGAATCAAAAAGGGATGTCGATTGCTGAACCTTGGTAGAAGGAAGTGACCAAATATGGGAACAGATCTTAGCCTTAGAAATGTAATCTAATGGTTTCTACCAAGGCAGAGGGAAAGGGAAATAGGACAAGACCTACCAGAGCCAGGTTCACCATGCTCATCACGCTAGAGCTGGCCAGAGTCCCTTCAACAAGTTATCCTCCCACTCCTCTAGCTGGTACAGTTGATGGTTCTAACGCAGTGCAGAGGAGGAAGCACAATGTTGGTAAGAGGATGAAGAAGTGGAGAGTTCATACCTGGATATGAACGTTTGATCTATAAAACTGAAGGACATGTTGAATCAAATTTTATTATTTAAAAAACCTCTTAACAATATAAAACACATAGGGGTATCTCACGAAAGGCCCTTAGCCAAGTGCAGTTGTTCACCAGGGCACATATTCACCAGGGCAGGCAGAATATAAGTGTCTAAAGCAGAAGGAAAATTTGGAAATGACAAGATTTCCCACAAGTCTGGATGACTGGGCTCATGTGAAAAGATATATTTTAGATGGGAAAGATGTTCCAGGGAAACAGTAAGGGCAATGTGAACATACTGAGTGCCTACTATCACAGCTGACAGTTCATTGAATTTTCTAAATTTTAAAGCATTACTTATTTTTAATATAGTATTTATTAATTATTTGACAATTCCATACAATATTTTTTATTATAACCACCTAGTATCTTCTTCCTAAATTCTCTTAACAGAAATTGGGGTTCAACCTGAAGATCTGAAAAGCAAAACAGCCTGCCACTGGCTCTTACCTTGACCTAAGTCTGAAATGACAATCTTGCCTCCTGGAATCTCAAAATGAGGCTGTCCCTGAGAGCTGTATAATCCCATTTTATATTCCTCTTAATCTCTAGGCTGGGATTAAAGGCATATACCACTGGGATTAAAAGCATGCACCACCCAATTTCTAGTGTGGCTACTGGGATTAAAGGTGCATGCCATTGTGGTTACTGGGATTTAAAGTGTGTGTTACCATAACCTGGTCTGGAAGGCTGACCAGTAGGACTGCTTTACTCTCGGATCTTCAGGCAGTCTTTATTTATTAAAATACATTTGAAATGCTACTACATTTCCCCTTTTTGTCTATAATAAAAATATAATTAATATAATTAATATAAGCAAACTACATACAATAAGTACAATGACTATTTACAATATATACAGGCAATAAATACATCAACAATGTCTAGTTCATTTACATTTGATAAATTCCAAGAATATATTTCATATTTATCCTATCTTGGTGAGCCCAAAGTCTTATACCTAATTTACTTTCTATCATAACTTGCTTTCTATGTCTGGTAAACTATAACTATAGCTATCTGATCTTCAACTCCCTCAGAGACCCAAGAAGGAAATAATATTAATTGAATAAGCAGGAAGTGCAAGCATGCAATGTCCAAAAAATGTGAGTAATGACAGAAACAGTGGCTGCCTGGACAGTTACCCAAAGTTCTTCTGCAATGATGGGGTATCCATCTTCAGCCTACAGGCCTAGCATATGCGACAGACTTTTCTGTGAAGCAGGATATTTTATGTCCTGCTTGTCTACTTGGGGCAATTTACTATCAGCAGTCAAGGCAGGAACATTTTCTTGCCTAGTGGCTTACTTTTGCCACAAATAAAGTAAACTTCATGTGAAGTTTCTTTGACATCCATTATTTTCTCTGAAGTAGATCGGTGCTTCCAGGAGTAGAAATGTATCATTGTCATGCAAAAGAATAACCTAGGTTACTAAAGCATCTTAAATGCTATATTATGTCTCTGAAGTGTTTGAAGATGATCCATCTATCTAAATTATATCTTTGTTTGACCTTGAAAACATATCTGATGTGACTACAAGTTTGATTATACTAAGTAAATAACTACTAACCTATATTTGTTTATTATCCTAAACAATTGATAATAGTAATTTTCAAGGACTAGAAATTTTCATTACATTGTTAAATGAGCTGTATGGGTACAATACCTTGAACAAAATTAGGAATGTATGTAGAGTATGTTTTAACAAACTTAATCTCAAATTTGTATCAATATACAAAATTTGTATACAATATAAAAATAAAACCAATCTAAGCATTTAAAACTAGTAGTTGCTTTTAAAAAGTAGATTCAATAATCTACCTATTAATCTTATCATATCTATGTCCTCCCTTTTTCTTTTCAGAGTAGATTCAATAAAGTACCATTCTATTTTATCATATTTATATTATATCCCCCTTTTCCCTTTCCTTTCTTTTTCTCCTTTTCTTCCTCATTCTCCTTCTTTCTTTCTTCTTATTTTTTTTTTTTTTTGCTTTTTCAGGACAGGGTTTCTCAGTAGCTATGAAGCCCATCCTAGAACTTGCTCTGTAGACTGGGCTGACCTCTAACTCACAGAGATATGCCGACTTCTACCTTCCAAGTGCTGGAATTAAAGGTATGTGCCACCACTGCCTGGCATTTTTCTTTTTTTCTCTTTCAACCAAGAACCTCAAATCTAATTTACTTTCTTTATCTTTTTTCCTGACCATTATCTGTAACATCTTGTAACCAACACATTAAACAAAAACAAACATCCATCATCCATTTTTTGGGAATGTGGGCATAACTTTCTAAGGTACTTCCTACTGATTGGGGACACTGATAATCTTATAGGGACCCAAAGAAAATTAAGGATTATGGTCAAATCCTTACTGGAGTATTCTGTGAGACTGGATCATTTTAGTAAGCAGTCTTGAAGCTGTCCTGGATATAGAACTCAGAGGAAACTGCAACAAATGTCTGAAACGTTGGATCATGTGGATCATTCATTCCCATTCCCATTTGAGATCTTTCAGGGGTCTTCCTTAATCAAACCTTATTTTTCTTAACCCAGAACGAATCTGTAGCCTTTCACTTCCTGTGAAAAGAAAAGCAAAACCTTTTCTCCAAAGTAACATATCTTTTGACTTAAATTTTGAAGTCAAAGCATTTGATCAAATATTATTCTTCTTAATCCAGAATAAATCCACAGCCTCTCACTTCCTGTGGAAACAAAAGCAAAATTTCTTCTTCAAAGCAACATATCTTTTTACTTAAATTTTGCAGTCAAGGCAGTCAAGGTATTAATCTAGCAGTACTTATAATCAAATGTCTTTTAGCAGCTGTTGCTCCTTCCTCATCAGTCAAACAATTGAAAGACTGGTGTGTGAAGTCTGTATGTACGACTAGAAAGCCTCAGGCAGTTTTTTTTTGTAAATTTGTGCCACAAAAAGTTGGGTGCCAAATGAAGGACAATTAATAGAAACTCAGGGTCAGAAATTGGGGTTCAACCTAAAGATCCAAAAAGCAAAACAGCCAGCCATTGGCTCTTATCTTGACCTCAGGCTGAAATGACGATTCTTCCTCCTGGAATCTCAGAATGAGACTGTTCCTGAGAGCTGTCTTCCCCCATTTTTATAATTGGGATTAAAGGTACATGTCATTATGACCACTGGTTATGGTGTGTGTTATCATAATCTGATCTGTAAGACTGACCAGTGGGTTTCGGGAGCTCCTTCAGCCAATAGCTGCTAAGATACCAGCCCACTGGGGCGTGGTCTCTCTCCCTTTAAAAAAGCAGCCACTTCCCTCTGCTGGCGCCCTGGTTTCCAGCTCCTCTTCTGGCAACTAGGCTCCCTTTCTGATTGAGCAGAGGGTTGTTGTCTGGGACGGTGATCTGTAAGATTTCCCCCCTTAAACAAATAACCTCTCTATTGGTCATAATTCCAAACTGGTGTGGGATTGTTTGTGATTTATGCCTTCACCAGTGGGACTGTTTTGCTCTCAGATCTTCAGGCAGTTTTTATTTATTAAAGTACAATTAAAATACCACCACAATTTATTTGTGTGTCTGTGTGTGTGTGTGTGTGTGTGTGTGTGTGTGCGCGTGTGTACTTGAGGGCACACATGCCAGAGTAGGCAGGTGGAGGTCAGAGGATGCCTTACAAGAGTCTCTCCTTTCCTCATGTGTGTTCTGAGGACTAAATCAGGTTGTCAGATCTGGCACCAAGTGACCCTATTTACTGAGACATGTAGATAGCCCCGTACTATGTTTCAAGCCCCACAATAATTCTATCATATATTTATTACCTTATTGTAAAAAGAAGGAACTAGCTCACAGAGGTGTTAAGTGACTTGACTAAAAGCTTACAGTAAGTAGAATTCAGATTCCAAGGTGAGTGTAAAACCTAGTTTTACTCATTTTGCCATGTTGCCTATCACAGCAGCTTCATCCAGGTAAAACTGGAACTCCACCAGGATGAGAAGTTAATTGACAATAGTGATCTAGGAATGAGGTGGGCTGATGGCTGCAATGACCTAGGCACTTGTGAAGATTCAAAACCCAAGCACTGAGTTTGCCATCCTTCTGTTCTTGTACCTCTGAACAACTATGTGGACGAGTCAAGTCCATGGCTATGTGATTTGCATGACTACAGACTCATGGCATGTTGCCTTTGCAGTACTCTGACAGGTAGCTAACCTCAGTGAGGTTGATGGTTTACTACAAACCCCTGAGCAATTCCTGCCCTGGCCTATCAGAAGAATCACCCAGATGACTCTATCAAAAAATTATGGACCCATAATATTCTGAACCAAATAGATGACTCTTGTTTGAAGTCATTAATTTTAAGAGCATTGCTTGTGTTTTGCATTGCTTTGTCATACAGCAACAAATCACAGATGTGTAAAATCATTGCATGGATCTGACTAAGACTTAAGGTAATCACTTAAGGAGAAAAGTAGGGAGATGTGAGTGACTGATTTTTATGTCATTCTCCTAATTTTATTTATTTATCAAGACCCCAAGCTGACAGAAAAACTGTAAAGTTAGTGCAAAGAACACCTCCTCCACAGTTTATTCATACTTTCCTAAATTACTTGATGCCCATCATTTTCCAATCAGGGAACCACCAAGGAAATATTACTGTTATTCATGCTTTAGACTTTTCTTTGAATTTTATAATCTTTATTCTTTGGATGATTATTGGTCAGTTTCATTGCATCTTAGCAGGTAGCAAGTGATGAGTGTCTCCTCCATTACTGGTAATATCACATTAGTCTGTTGATTAATGTTACCCACTGTCTCCATGGCAATTATTTTGTATTCTGTTTATTTTGAGTGGAATTTTTGAAACATTTTTAAACAATATCAACTCATTGGGTTTTTTTTTGGTTTGATGAATAATGGCAATTATCACCATTTTTTTAAATTCTCAATTTATCCCTGACATAGATGCAGGAATTCATTTAGCTTGTGTTCTTTTGATAGAACCCTATCATTCTTTGATTTTTTTGGTCTGGAAAGTTTCTGTCTTGTGTTCTAGCATCATCCATTTATTCAGGAAGCCCTGGATCATTTTAGTGGAAAGTGGTATTTAGAGGCTGGATCTGAGTGATGAGTGTGATAGTCGCAGGGATGTTACTCCCTATAGGCCCTCTGGATGTAAATAACCAGAGAATGTGTATGTATACACATGTAAATATGAAAACACACAGAGAAAAGGCTCTCTCTCTCTCTCTCACACACACACATACGTATGTATCTACATGGCAAATAAAGCAGTATCAATACTTCTAATTCTAGTCTAATATTTTTGGGTTCATTTTAGTTTTCTCCTTTTGTGTAATGGCCATTTGCTATTACCTCCTCACATCTTATCACATATTTGCACTGGCTCATTCTTCCATGTGATCATCCTGATTTTCTTTAGACTATTGTCACTACCAAAGTCACTGTGCTGGTCAGTTTTTGCCACCTTGATAAATACTAGATTCACCTGGGAAGATGGAATCTCAGTTAAAGAAGGGTTGCCTTCTGATTACTCTCTAGGCAAGTCTTTGAGGGCATTTTCTTTATTTTTTTCTTTTATGGTTTTATTTCTTATTGCTTTGTGTTAGGAATATTTTCTAACATGAGCTCTCTGCCAATGCAAAATCCCAATAAAATCAAATCAGACCAAATTAAAAGATATGCAGGTTTAATTGGACTCCTGAACTCTCGGTGGCCCTGAGGGGAACTGGAAAGCCACCAACGTGACCACTAGGGGAAGGAGGGAAAACCACGTGTTTATTTTTTGGGAGCAGTTTAAATAGGCTGGGGGAATGGTCTTGACCTTTTCTGAGGAGGGTCCAAGGTTTGGTGGCTACCATGATCCTCCTTGGGAAGAGTTTAAGGCCAATGTTGGTGAGGCTGGAGTCCTGTGGCATGGCATAGAGGACATTGTGTTTTCCAGTGTCCAGGTTGCTAGCAGATAGGGCATGGCCTCATAGAAGGTTCAGTGAGGTATTGTACCATGTGGCCATTTAGACCACACTTTAAGCAGCCTGACAGTGATATTGACTTAGGCTGGGCTCCGCCAGGGTAGAGCCTTGTGGTTGACTTCCCTTGTCCCCCTGCCCAAGGTCTTAGGGCAGCTGCTAAGGCCTTAGCCTGCAGAGCAGCTGTTTGTTGTAGCCTTGTCCGTCAGGAAGACTCAGCTGATTCTTCTTGGGCATTAAAAACTTTAAAGGCCATTTTCACCAATTCCTGTATAGGGGTTTGGGGACCTTCCTTGGCATTTCTTAATTTTTTTCTAGTATCTGGTGCTAACTGAGAAATAAGATGGGTAGCCAGGACCATGGCTTCTGCTGGGGAGGCTAGATCTAGCCTGGTATATTGGATCCTGGTCTCATGTAACTGAATTTAAAAATGGGTGGATTTTCATTCGCTAGCTGTGTAATTTCTTGAAGTTTGTTAAAATTAACTACTTTTTCTGAGATCATTTCCATACTCTGAAGGAGGCAATGAACCATGATGTGGCCTCTGTCAGTTGCTTTGGCCAGGTTGGTAGTCCCAATGTGTTTCTGTGGCTGGCACAGCCACTTCCCCCACAGGCACCATACTCTCTACCAAATGAGTCTGGTCTGCATATTGCCTAGCTGCTGCCTAAATTCTAATTTGCTCCACAGGAGTGAGAGCAGAAGCTCCTCAGTAGAAGAGAGTAGAAGTAGTTATTCCAGGCTTGATCATAGGCCTCGGACAAACAATGAAACTCTTTAATATAAGCAGAAGGATTAGTAGAAAAGGAACCCAGCGCTTTTCTATCTGAGAGAGATCTGGAAGAGAAAAGGGAACATGGGCTTTAATAATCCCATTGGCTCCTGTCACTTCCTGGAGAGGGCAGCGAAGGGCAGAGTTATGATAGGATCTGGTATGGGAGGAGATGGAGGAGGGAGCCCGGTGGGCACAGGGAGTCCAAGGGTAGGAAGATGTGGTAAGAGGGAAAGGGAGGGCAGAAGGTGGTTAAGGGGAGAGTTGACCTTGAACTTCTGGTTTGGCTAGGGAGGGGTAGGTGAGGTTGGGGAAGGGAGGAATGTGGGGAGTGTTGCTCCACTGGAGGGGGTGGGTAGTGAGGGTTTGAGGGAGTTGGGAAGGAGCCAGTATTTCTGGCTGCATGATCCAGCTGGAATTATCAGGTGCCAATTCCCAGATAACTGAGAATTTGGAGGCATAGTGACCCTAGAGATGAAGACTAGTGCTGTGAGATACTGGCTACTGAGGGAAGGGCGAGAGAACCATGGACATATGAAATCTCTGTCCACTTATCCTCATGGTGACAAAAATTTCCTAGGTCTCAGAGGATGGTACACTTAAGGTTTCCCTCTGATGGCCAACATGTCCCGAGATCATATTGAGGCACAGGGATATTAGCCATTTGGGAGAGATTGTATGGTACAGTCCTAATTTATAAAGATTTTGTAAGAGGTATCCCAGGGGCAACAGCGGATCTGCTGCTTATGGGTGAGCTCCCATAAGATCAGGCACACTGTCTCAGTGGGTGGACCAACCCCTCACCGTCCTGACTTCCTTGCTCACCTTCTCCCTCCTTCAGATCTTCAACTGGACCTTGGGAGCTCAGTCCAGTGCTCCAATGTGGGTCTCTGTCTCTATCTCCATCTGTTGCCGGATGAAGGAGGGATGTCTTATCCAAGGCAGTCCAATGACTAATTAATTTTCACCCTGCCTTTATAAATTGTCCAGCACTTCCATGGATCAGTTCATAGATATACTTAACCCATTTTGTGTTATAATGAGGAATGAGGGTGGCTGAATTGAAGCCTCTTAGAGGAGAGGGCAGAATGTCTTTACAGATAAGCTCAGCTTTGTAAATTTCTCTCTACATTTTGCCAAGAAAAATAAAAGACCTCTATCTAGACAATTATTTTTCTGATAGTTTTGAGTATGAACAAAGAAAACACTTAATGTCTTCTATATGTTTAAATTACTGTAGAGATGTTTCTCAAATATGAACATACAAACAAATTGTCTGGAGAGCTTGCTGAGCTAACTCATTTCTCCTTAGCACTGTGTTGCAGCAAGTGTCTTCATTTTAGTCTAAGAAGCTTCTGGGTGAAGCTAATACCCTGCCACATACTTGAAGCTAGAGCATGTAGTCTCAAATTGTGGTCTTTGAACTATCCACATCAAAGTCACCCATGAAGCTCAAGCCCTAGTGCTGTCTCAGATCAGTCTGGCTATAGCAGGAAGCATGGTCCTTCAAAGATGTGCAAGCTCTAATTCACAGATCCTGTGAATATATATGCCAAACAAATAGCATATAATTAATGTTTATGAACTATTAAGATAGTAAAATCACTCCTGATTTTCTGGCAGGTCCAATCTAGCCACAAGAAATCCTGAAAGGTTTAAACATTACCCATATGGATTCTGAAAGATGCAGCCGAAGGAAAAGTAGGAGGTTTTATAAATGTGAGAGCTACCCATCTTTCCTTGACCAGTTATGGAGGCATTTTCTCAATTGGAGTTCTCTTCGCTCAGATGACTAGCCTGGCTCAAGTTAACATAGAATTAGTATAATTCCCATGCAAGCTTTCTGAAGCTGACAGCATGGAATTTGACCTCTATTGTCCTAGTGTATCTATGAGCTGGAAAGGAGAAGCATACTCATGGGAAGGAGATGTGGATCTAATTCAACCAAAATTGCCTCACTCCGTTTGTTACTCTTCAAAAAGATAATAGCAAGCATGTACTCGCCTTGTTTTTACACACATACACAAATGCGCAAGGCAAAAACAAAAACAAAAACAAATGAACTACCATCCAAGTCTGGATATAGAACATTTGGCTGTAAAAGTGACCTATTAATCATATCAGGAGTCTCAGCTGGTTTTTATTTTTTCCAGCTTACTGTGTGTGGGTAGCCCCACAACAGCTAAGTCACACTTACAGTCTCACATTCTTAATAACGCAATACACAAATTCTAATTTACTAGTCTGCTGAAGTGCTGTAATGTCATTAATTTCTAAAATTTCAATTTTATTTTCTTTCATTTGTGTCCACCTCTAAGCTGAAAATATTTACCAATTCTTTTTGTTCTATTCGTCCTGCATGGTAAGTGGCTTCCTCTGATGATTATATATTCTTATCCTTCATGATTCCTGCAGCTCTTTGTTTTTGATCATCAATCATTCTGTGATGAAATTTCTTGATCAGGTTTATTTTGCAAATGATGCAGTTTTCAAAGTCCCAGGATTATGGTCATTTTCCATGCTGTCTAGACGTGACTAAAACCCTCAATCAATCAACACTTTTAGATTAATTTTTTTTCTGTGAAATGAAAAAAGCAAATTAAGGGCTAAATTAGGCTTCCTGGCTTATGTATTTATTAATCAATCAACCTTTCACAAAATACTACATTAATGATTGTGGTATAATATCTGCATACCAATGTCAGTGTCTCCCAGTTTGGAAACAAAACAATGCTGAAGTAAGATTCTATCTGCCATGAACATTTTTATACTGAGCAGCTGCCTTAGAAACACCGAAATCCATTTCAGTGGGTATGCCCATCATGGTTTTGATCTCTCTTTTCATATTCTTACTCCTCCCATTCTTTGACTGGACTTTGGGAGCTCAGCCCAGTTCTCTGCTGTGGCTCTCTGCCTTTGCTTCCATCATTTGCTGGATGAAGGTTCGATGGTAATATTTAAGATAGTCATTAATCTGACTACAGGGCAAGGCCAATTCACACACCCTCTCCACTATTGCTTAGGGTGTTAGCTGAGTCAACCTTGTGGATTCCTGGGAATTTCCCTAGTGCCAGGTTTCTTGCTAGTCCCATAATGACTCCCTCAATCAAAATATCTCTTTCCTGTTCTCTGTCTCTATCCTTCGCTCATCTCAACTATTCTGTTCCCCCAAGTTCTCCTCTCTCCTCCCCTTCTCTCCTCCTCCTCCTCTACCACCTTTCCTTCTCCTCCCACCCCCATGCTCCCAATTTTCTCAGGAGATCTTGTCTATTTTTCCGTCCCAGGGGGATCTATAATCTATATATGTTTCTCTTAGGATTCTCCTTGTTACTTAGCTTCTCTGGGGTTGTGGACTATAGGCTCATTATCCTTTGCTTTACAGGTAGTATCCACTTAAGAGTGAATACATATCACTATGCTCATCTTTCTGGGTCTGGGTTACCTCACTCATGATGTTTTTTTTCTATTTCTATTTGCATGCAAATTTCAAGATGTCATTGTTTTTTTTTTCTGCTGAGTTTTGTGTTAATGTACTACATTTTCTTCATTCATTCTTTAGTTGATGGGCATCCAAAGGTCCTGTGTTCAATTCCCAGCAGCCACATGGTGGCTCACAACCATCTGTAATGAGATCTGGTGCCCACTTCTGACCTGTAGGCATACATACATACATGCATACAGGCAGAGCATTATTATGTATAATAAATAAATAAATCTTTAAAATAGAAAAGAAACATTAAAAACTGTTCTTAATGTCCAGAAAACAGTTCTAAATGTCCTCTTAGGTCTAATAGAGTTAATGTGTTCTAAAAGTGGAGAAAATTACAGAGTTTTTTGATAGCTAAGTGTGGTCTTCAGGAAGTATCAACAGCATTCAAGATATTGAACCACTGAATTTCAGGTTCTGAACATCTCAACCAGAGTCTTCAGTTTTGACTTAGCATAGACAATTTCTGTGTAATTGATATGAAGCAAAATTTCAAAAAGATGGAGGATGGGAAACATGGAGAATGAACAGTTGAGATAGGAGGAAATACTGCACGTAAGTGTGCCTCTCTTATTGGTAGAGAAGGGTTTGGGGGACAATTACTTGTTTTTTTCTTGACTATTTTCTCTTTGTATATTTTTAAATTAAATTTTTCATGTAATATATTTCAAACATGTTTTTCCCTGCACTACAACACCTCCCAGAGATTCTCACCACTTCAGTACCTACTCAATTTCATGTTTTCCCCTACTATCTACCTCTCTGTATCTATCTATTTGTCTATCTAGGTATTATCTATTATCTCTCATCTCTCTATTTACTTATCTATCTCTATCTTATCTATCTTATCATCTTATCTACTTATCATCTCTCTGTCTGTCTTCCTATTATCTATCTATCTTCCTATATATCTTCTATCTTCATCATCACTGTCATCTATTATATATCTTCATCACTATTCATGTATATTTCCATCATATACCTATCACTTATCATCTGTCATATGTTTGTTATCTATCATCTATCTGTCTATCTATCTATCTATCTATCTATCTATCTATCTATCATCTATCTATCATCTATCTATCTAT
>NW_004949105.1:11960708-11976983 GCF_000317375.1 Microtus ochrogaster | reverse complement strand
ATCTATCTATCATCTATCTATCATCTATCTATCTATCTATCTATCTATCTATCTATCTATCTATCTATCTATCTATCATCCCTATCTATCATTTATCTATCTATCTATCATCTATCATCCATCTATATTTATCTATCATCTGTCTGTATCTATTTATCTCTCTATTGTCTATTATCTATCTATCTATCTATCTATCTATCTATCTATCTATCATCTATCTATCTATCTATCTATCATCTATTATCATCATCATCTTTCCATATCATCTAATCACTTATTCATTATCTTTCTTTATTATATCTTCTCATTTTCTTTATGTCTATTTTTTTCTTTGTGCCTTTTATCACCAATAATCATTTTTTTGCTTTTCCATTAGGTGTGTCACTACTACAGTCTCCACTGCCTTTTCTACCCAGTGAAGTGTAAGCACTCAAGTCAAGGATCTTGGGAAAAGGCACTCCAAATAGCTGAACCTATGGGTGTTGAGTGGAATTTACGTTCTAGAGCTCAAATTATACTTTCCACTGCTTCTAGGGATTCTCTGGTAGAGTAATATGGATGTTATTCAAGATTAGTTTCAACTATGCATATTCTTCCCTATCTCTCTCCCTGATCCCATGTCCTCTATTAACTTTAAATACAGGCAAAGAGGGTAACAGTGAGCTTAGGTTTTGACAAAATGTAGGTTCTAAATATGACCCTGATGAAACTGGATGCTCAGTCTCCCATTTCTACAGACAAAAGAGAAGAACACATACTTATTTTTGTGCATTTACAAGGGGGCTCTTGAGCTCAGTTGTCTTCAGCCAATTGGTATTAAGGATCTTGACATTGAAATAATGAGATTTTTATACTGAAACTGATGAACCAGAATTATTACCCCCTGAGCAAAGCTGCTCATTTATCTTGTATGTGACAAAAAAATCTGATACAGCATATGGTTTCACCTTTCATAGAAAAAATGTCATTTTAATTGCTAGTTAAGACTGCTGGGTTACTTTAATTTGCAGGCTTTTTATTAACTGTGATCTACTTCATTTAAAGCTGCAATAAATGGGTTTTGGTGTTAGCCTCCCAGTTATTAACTTTCACAGGCATGGTGAGAAGACTTGAGGTCACTTTTTAAAGACCGAGTTGTGCACATTACGGATTTAGCTTATCTGAACACAGGAGGACTTCTCACACATAGTAGGACTTTAATAAATGTTTTAAAGGATGAAAGATGAATGTGCGTTAGCTTGTCTTCTATTCCTTTTGATACTCAGTAAGGTATAATTTTCCTTCACTAAATATCTCAGTGGATATGTGGAGGCAGTTGCTTAAAATACCCACTTCCAGATTAAAAGAGTGTGGCCAATTTCCTTATTTTCCTTTTCTTTAGACACAGGCACCCTGGACCTTACACAGCATGACCGCTATGTAACATAAAGTGAATGACAATTCATAGCATGAAGTGTGTAAATCCTATTCAACTATCTTAGAAAAGACCCCATGTTATTGACAGCCAGAATATAATGCTGGAACTGAGAACTACATTCTCATTCTGATCCTACCCATCCCTGAGTTGAGATCTTCATCAAGCCAACTGACCTCAGTGATTTTATCTGCAAAGTATGAGGTCACTGAGGTTCTTTCAAGTTCTTAAACTCTCCTTATATATCACACAACATGTATTAGAAACTGGGGCACAAGTCCATTTTAATCTCTAATCTGTTGCTTAATCCTGGCCAAGTGCCTAGGTATGCAAATGATAGTTTGTGATGAATCTTATATGACTTTGTAGGATGAAATCCTCTGAGCAAAGCATTCATGGTCCTCATTAAGTCAGTTATGCCTGTTTGCAAGCCTCAATTGCAATTTTCCTGGCCTGTGAACTCTTGATATTCCCATATAGAAGGAAACAATGGGCAGGATAACTGGACCCTCACCTGAGTATGCAGCCAATTCCATTATTCCAGACATTTGTAGTCAATTGTGCTTTAATTAAACATGGCTTTCTGGCAGGGTCTTTGGGAGGGGCTAGAGCATATATGATGGTCAAAGTTAGTGAGGAGGTCTCCATCCATGGTGTGGGAGGTCCTTTTGTCTATGTATTGCTTTTATTGGTTAATGAATAAAGAAACTACCTTAGTCTGTTGATAGGGAAGAACTTAGGCAGGTAAAACTGAATGCCGGGAGAAGAAAGGCAGAGTCAGGGAGATGCCATGGATCCACCTTCTACAGAGATAGGCATGCTGAAACTTTGCTGGTAAGCCACTGCCATGTGGCAATACACAGATTAATGGAGATGGGTTAAATTAAGATGTGTGAGTTAGCCAATAAGAAGCTAGAGCTAATGGTCCAAGCAATGATTTAATTAATACAGTTCCTGTGTGATTATTTTAGGTCTAAGCTAGCTGGGCAGCCAGAAACCAACAAGCAACTCCTCCTTCTACATGTCGATGCAGCTAAATGGAATCCATCATACATGTTGGGTGAATACATTCTACCTCAGCCTAGTACACTCTTAAATTCTCCAGAGTGAATTTTGGTTTGTGATTAGGACCTAATGAGGAAGGAGTAAATGTTGTTTTCTTCTCCCCCAGGAGAGGGATTTTTTTCTACAACAGGAAAAAACATTAACTAAAGATGGGACCATGAGTGTAGTGGCATGTTAGGCTTGCCTCCTTCTGATGATTCAGAGAGTTTGCTTAAGGATTAGATACTGAACTGACATGTTTTGATGTATCTGTGCCCTTGAGGCTGTGGAGGTTCCTCAGTCCATTCACTCCAATCAAGGATGTAAGATTGTTATAGTGTTCTGTTTCTTTAGTCTTGCTCTTGGATGTCAAACACCATTTCTTATATTGTAGGTTACTAGGGGAATGTAGGTAGTTAAACTTAAAATCAATAACTTGAAAGTTATACATCACACTAAGCTGGTAGCCTCTGACTCAAAGGTGATTCCATTTCTTTTGCTTCACAGTGAAGTGCATAAATACTTGACAACAGTTTTCTATGTAACTTGCAGGCCTTAAAAGTGACTGATTTAGGTGGCTGCAATGATTTGAGTACCTAGACTTGCCAGAAATGTAATTTGTCTAATCTGAGAAGAGGGGGGTATTATGACATATGAATGCAAGTAAATGTATATTAAGAAATATATCATGTTCAACATATAGAAAAACAATGTCTGAAACTGTTTAGTTATCAAGGACTAGGTATAATTTTATGTATGTAGCTTTCAGGCAATAAATTTTGTTAAAATGCAAGCTGAACTCAATCATGTGGGTTGTAGTTCCCAATGTGGGATGTATTTGATGGTCGTTTTGATTTTTATGTATTATAAAAGGATATGTATTACATAGTGACTCACTCTCTAGATTATGAATTTACAAAGGCCTCCCTGAGTTATAGGTAAACATTGGGCATTTTAATAATATTTCAAATTTTCACTCGTCCCAAGAAGGGAAAATAGGACTTCAAGTACTTTAGATATTTTCTCCAAGTATGATTATAAGCATACCATTACTGCCAGATGTTAGCATGACCCTTGATGTGAGAGCGGCTGGCTGTGTTCTTTGTAGACCTTCACAGGAAGCCCTGGAGCCCTGGAAATGACTGGAGTTGTATTACTGTGAAGTAGATTGACTACTGCCCTTGTTGTCCTTCTTACTCTTTAATCTGTGTTTTAAGTATTCATTATTTTGCTGTGTGGAGGAGTGCTTTGCTAGGCCTCCCTTTAACATAGCTCTAGTTATGTGTTTACTATGCTAAATTTTGATTAAAAACTTAATAAGAGGATCTGCTGGAGCTTGGATCTAAAGTGTCATGAAAGGTCCATGTGCTGATGGTTCACTCCCTGTTTAGGATTAAGGGAAAGCAGTGGGAACTTTAAGAGGTGAGGCTCGATGACTGGTCTTCATGTCTTTGGGGACACGAACTTGAAGGGGACGCAGTGCTCTGCTAGATGTCAGTTAATTTCATGTTACTGTGACCAAATACCTGACAAATAGCAATTGAAGTGATGAGAGGCTTATTTTGGCTCATGATATGAGGATGTATATTGAAAAGAAAGCATCAGGAAGTATATGGCACCAGGTGCTTTTGCAGCTGCAGAAGCACAGGGTCAAATGCTGCCACACCTCTCAGCAGACAAGAAAGAAGAAGGGACAGGAAGCAGGTTGGCATCTAAAATCTCAATGTCACCCCACCTCCGACCAGCAACCCACTTCCTTCAGTTAGTCTTTACCTCCCAAAGGTTCCCAAAGTTGCAACAGCATCGCCACCCAGGAAAAATGGCATTCAAATATTTGAGTTTGTGGGAGAACTATACTGGTATGTTTTAACTGTGTCCTTAGTTTACAGGTTTTCAGCTGAGTAGTTGCACATTTATCCCTGTTTTTTCCCACCTGAAGTGTGATTGCAGGTCCGAGACTTGCTGCACTAGTCCTCTCATTTTCAACAGCTGTTGAGAAAGTGTCTCTGTTATGCTACTACTTTATAAAATAAGAATTATAGAATTTCAAAAGTGAAACCAAATGGAAAAGAGGTGTGTGTACGTGTGTGTGTGTTTCTGTTTTCCAAAGTTGTCATTTGTTCTGCAAAAAAGTTCTTATAAAGTACTGATAAGTTGAAAGCATTGCATATGGTACACGTAGGCACTTAGCCTTGAGTGGGCCTCAGAATGCCCTTCTCAAATCTAATAAACGGTAGCTCTGCAACTTTTATTACATGCTGTGATACAGTCATAAGTGGTTGCCTGGCCTTTTGGCCATCTTTTAGTTTTTGAAGTTAGGAGTCAGTGAATTTGACAAGATGTGCAGAGAAAGCTTGCTCTCATGTGCCTGACTTCTCTTTGCACTGTGTCCTCAATAAAAAGAGTTGTTCATAAAGCATACACTTTTATGATTTAATTAGCAAAGAAATAACAAGATTAACAGAATAAAATTAAGAATGATATGTTCTGTATATTTAGGAAAACATTAGGTATTTTAAAAATGTTAACTGTCATTTTTTGTTGTTTTAACTCCATTCTTTACAATGGCTACATTCAGCAGTATCTCAAGGAGATAATGAGCCTATGTTCAAAGAAAAAAATCAATGAGGCTTACAGTATCATGAGTAACATCCATCTTAACTATGTGATAGGAGGATCTAAAAGTGCCAGGTTTTATGATGGTTCATGGCTTCCTATAATTATTCCTTAGAAATTATTAGTTTTAATGGAGTTTTAGCAATTAATCCATTAGCCAATTAATTGGATAAGTCATAATATGTCATTTGACAGTATATGACACATATTTCTGTATAAAATATATTTATTATGAGAAACATTACCAGGGTAAGGAGATTTACTAGTAATTCATTCACTCATTATTTCATTTGGCTTTGGTGTATGCTATCTATGTTATCTTAGAGTCAAGAAATAAGAGTGTTAAGTAAGATATAACTCATCATAGCTCTCATGAAAACTTGTATTTTCATGGAGAACAAAGGCACTAAACAAATGAATAAAAAAATTAAATAGCAGAAGTACCTTAAAGGAAAACAGGAAACTGATAGTAATATAATTCAAAGGGTTAGGCTCCTAGTGCCATTTCAAATGTTTAGATCATAAAGCCAGGAAATTTGCTTTGAGCTGCAGAGTATCTTGTACAATATATGTGCTAAGTACAGCTGTTACTGGGCCCAAGTAGTCTGATATAATGTTAGAAACCCTGTAAGTTGACAACCCATACTGAACCATCTACTGTGTCAGAAGCTATGCAGGAACCAATGGATCTAGTTTTCAGGGCTGACTGAAATACTGATAGCCTAATGATTTCATGGGACATTTCTAGATCCCATTTTCCTCACTTGAATATGGGAAGAATTGAACTTGGTGGTCTGCAAAGTTGTAACAAATTAAAATCCCATGCTCTCAGCAGGATAAAAAAATCTCCCCCACCCTTGCCTCTTACAATCTTTCTTCTCACTCTTCCATGTAGATACCCAAGCGTTAAGGGGAGAAGTATGATAAAGAAATCCCACTGAAGGCTAAGCAATGGACCAACAATATCAATCTTTGAGTTCTATTCCAGGTTTGTTACTTTCCAGCCTTAACTCACTAGTCAAAGTATTCCATCTTTACCATTCTCAAGTAAGTAAAATAGGACATGACCCCAGTTTATCAGTGTTTTAACTGTATGAATAGTAGCACTGGAGACTCTTCCCAATTAAATCACATAAAGGAATCCTAGCATGTACGACAGATGGGGATGAAATCTCTAGGTTTTGAAGAACAACTTGGGAGAGCTGCAGCTACACGGACTAAATATTCCTTCTCATTCCTAAGGAAGTTGTGGAATACAAACAGGAGAGAGAGAGAGAGAGAGAGAGAGAGAGAGAGAGAGAGAGAGAGAGAGAGGAGGGAGAGGAGGGAAAGGAGGGGGAGGGAGAGGAGGGAGAGGGACAGAGAGAATGCTGGTGATATTGTCATGCATGATCCTCTGAAGGCCCCTCACCCGCACACATGATCCTCTGAAGGCCCCTCATGTCACCAGCACACAGTTTCCCTCCTGTTTATTCTAAGCTTCTAAACAGAAGTATGCTGGTAAGTCCTCTCTTGAATGGTTTCTGAACTCTGGAGATATGCATGGTGGTTCTGATGCTACCTGTGGTTCCCCGCTTACATTTTCCAGCCATTCCTCTTTAAATGAGTCTTGGCTGGCATTTAGGGCCATCAGGAGAGTTAATCGCAGACCACAATAGCGATTTAATCCTACATTAGGTAAAGATGCTCTACAGGCTGTGGAACATTTGACTTATGCAAATATGACCTTAGACAGATTGTTCTATGAAGCCCATAATAACATTTAAGAGATGGAAATTTTATTTGGGCAGAAACACATAGTTCCGTGGTGTGGAGATGATTGTTGCTAAGTCAGGGTTCTGGGCAAGCACTTGCCACCACAGGGGAGGGCTTTAGTCTTTGCTTTCATGTTGTTCTGCATTTCTACAGGTTTTATTTGTGTTGTTACCCCTTTCATAGCATTCTAACTGTGCCTAAATGAAAACCAGGCAATAGCAAGGAGTTGCATTAGATGAGAAAAAAAGAAAAAAGAAAGTTTAAATGGGCTTAGAAGTGCCAAGGCCTTTATCCCGTTATGGTTATGTGCGGATTTTATTTGGCAACCTTAGTGTTAAGACACATGAGAAAGCACATGAAGTTTCTTCACATGGCAAATATTTTAGAGTCTAGGTTCTGAGACAAGCAGGTGGGATTACAAGTTTTGTCTCTTTTTAACTATGTGACCTTTGACAAAATGTTTGATGTTTTCCAGACTCAGTTACTTACCTGTAAAATAGGCATAAAGCCTGTCCTGAGGATTACACGAAAAAATGCCCGGGTAATGCACCTGCTGCTCTGCTGCTTCCAAACTCTGTCATTCACAATTTAGTTTCATCCTTCATATAGCTGATGGTACTGTTTTCTTTTCATAAATACTGTATTTCATAAATATTTAATGTTTTCTGCTTCAGACTTCTCTGGGTCTTCCTGAAGAACTTACAAAGATAGGACCCACATGGACACTAACAATAACAAGGCTGATGAATGAAATGACAAGCATAATACACACTTGTCTCATCCTCTGTGATGATTAAACCTTGTGCAATGTTTCAAGTTGGAAAGTTTCTCACATTGTTTTACCTATTGAAAAGTAATTCATTTATGAGTATTATCTTAGACTGATGGTTCTCAATGGGAGAGGATTTAATTACTCAAGGGGCATTTAACAGCATGTGTATATTCAAGTGATATTTTAAGCACAAAGGGGACATACAACATTTATAATGAGGCATCATGAATAGTTATCATGACTCAATATGTTTAGAATGTGTGCCAATGTTTAAAAGTGTAGATGTGAGAGAGGGAGAGAAGGTAAGTACAGTTATAAATGCACCAAAAGTTATCTCAAAATGTAAGCAGTAAGTTTAAGGAGAACAGGGCATTGCACAAAGAACTTTTTATTGTGAATCAAACTGGATTGCTTAAGAGGATAGTATTAAAGAGAAGATTAAAGGCATAAACCATCGCCAGCACTAATGACTGATGTTGGTCTTGCACTTCTTTAACCTGATAGCTGAAACCATTGCTGTCAGTGCTTTACCATTAGAATACCCACATGTGCCCAAAGGCCTTACCAAGGCTGTCTGCATGCTATGTATTTGAACCAATCCTACACTGCAGGAAGCAGGCAGGTGTGGAAAGAAATTCTGAGTATGGGTCACTGATGAAACCCAGGGCAAAGCTGGAGGACTCAGCTTTCATCTTCTGAGAACACTGGCAATGAAAAAGCCAGGAGGCCTAATGGCTCAGTGTAGCCTGAGGAGCTTTTCTATTATGAGTTTATATTTTATTCTCCTGACTTTTAGATGCTTATGGGTCCTCCCAGATCTACTGCTTTCCATTCCTGTCTGGTTCAAATTTACTTGAAGTGCACCTGGATCCTTTACAGAGAGGCTTAAACCCACTAAACTGGAAGCTTTATTTATTTTCCAAAAAAATCCATTTTTGTTTAGAAGTTATGCCAGTAAAATCTCTGAAGTTCTGATGAGATATTGACTAGGCTCTTCTCCAGGCTTTGAATTCTGTCAGCTACAGGTTGCTTTATCAATTGTCACTGCTTTCCATTGTTGTAAACACTGTAAGATATATTCTCTAAACTAAGTTGTATCCAGAAAATCTAAAGTTTTTATACTACCCTGATGTTGAACAGCAATCTGTTGGATTTAAAACTTCACGCAGGTGCAATCCTGTGGCATTTGTTCCTTAGCAACACTCAGCCTTGTGCCTCTGACACTGACTCAGATCACTTGGGATTTCAATGTCTCAACACAGCACAATGCCTGGAACACAGGAGTTCAATCACACTGTTGTTGCAGGGACTGTGTCAAAACATTTGTTTCTACCACTATTATCAGTTTTGGGTTAAATATTCAAGAGTAAATGTACAACATTAAAAGTTAGCAGTGAAAGTGGTAAGAAGGGTCTTTTTTTTTTGGGTGCATATCAGGTACCACTATTATCAGTTTTGGGTTAAATACTCAAGAGTAAATGTACAACATTAAAAGTTAGCAGTGAAAGTGGTAAGAAGGGTCTGTTTTTTTTTTTTGGGTGCATATCAGGTATCTTCATTGGTTCCTCAGTACTATAGATATCATTGGCTTATTTTATAGATTGCAAATTGTTTTGAAGCCCAGGCAACATGAAAGAATATAGCAACATGTTTACATCTGAGACAGAATGAAGATTGCAGTGTCATTTGGTGACCATCAACCCCTTTGCTTTCCTCACTGGCTCCTCTATAATTGGGTGTTAGACAACCCACAGAATCAAGTCTGGGCCAGCTTTTTTCTCTGAACTGAAAAGTTTGGTTTTGTGGTCTTGTACATTCTGGGGAATATAGATAATTTAGTTGCTCCTGTATGTTAAAGGTAAGATGGGTGTATCTTGAAAAAAAAACTTAATTTACCTAGACACATTCTTGAATTTCAAGAGGTTTTCTTATTCAAGTTCAACTGTCCCATCTGATTAACGGCTGAACTTGGATCACTCAAATCAACTCTTGAGTGAGAAGTTTTGCTTGTTGTTACTTAAGAAATTTGGCTCTTTGTTCCTTGAGCAAAGCCCTTGACTTCTCCTAGATATAAATCTCCAAAATGCACCCTGGAGTTCGGGACTGCTGTTTAGGGGAAGGTGATCAGACTATCGTAGAACTGCTTCAGCATTAATCAGTCTCCGCTTTTCCTTATTCTTCCTCTTTCTCTCTCCCTCCCTACACTTTTCTTTCTCGATCTTTTTCCTTCTCTCCTTATGTTATATCTTGGAGAGTACCAATAACACTATTAAGAATAGTTATTTCTTCTGAAAATGCTCATGGTCAGAATGCCTCTTAGGAACTGTCCTTTAAGAAACACCACTACGAGTCATAATGAGGTAGTAGTGAACTCCTAATTTGTCCAAATTTATATTATATCACTTATCAGCACATAAATTTAAATAATTTTGTTCATAAATTGTTTTCCATTTTCTTTTTTAGTACATCTTCTTATTTAATTGAAAATAGATTCTTCTCTCATGTAATACATCCCAATAGCAGGAGTTCATTCAAAACTTCAGTTGTATCCAGCCTAATTGCTGTCATTAATTTAATGCAGTTTTTTAGTGTTCTATAAAAATTGCCTTTAACTCTGGAGAGTTAAAGTGGAGAAAATGCTGCAGACAGCTGTTCTGGATTAGCTCAGAAATCTTTAGGTTAGGACACTTGGCTCTAGCATAGGCACACCTTTTAATTACATGAAGCTTACGAAGGACCAGCATCCTGAAGTTTATTTCAGTAGTGTGTCACCTCGAGCACTGTCATTGTTTAATGTTTGTTTCTGACCTTGAAGGAACAGAGTTAATCCGGAATTGTAATTCAGCAATTGGCCTTTTCAAAAATTAACCAAAGTGGGAGAGAGAGAGAGAGAGAGATAGATAGATAGATAGATAGATAGATAGATAGATAGATAGATAGATAGAGAGAGATATTATGGCCTTGTAATGCAGCTCAGTCCCAAAACAATAGGCCCTGAGACCTTAGCAAAACTGACTCCATAATGGGAGTATCATTTAGATCACAAAACCCAGCATGTAGACAGCACCACCTGCTAAATTGAAAACAAAGACCTAATCTATTAAAGTCCATAGTTCTGGAAAAGTCTCTAATGTACTAACTTTGCTTTGTAGCTTTTGTAATTTTGCTTCTGGTTAATGGCTTTTGTTAACTGAAGTATGCCAACCCAGAAAATGAATTTTGTGCTTAAAAGCTCACCTTGAGAAAGGCTTAGTGCTATTCTGGCATCCAGAACACCCTATGTAGCTACTGGCTGGCTAATTAAGACTTTCTACTGGTTAAAACCCATGTCTGAGCATTCTTCTCTGGTGAGTACTGAGCAGTCTAAGAATATAAAGCTAGATTTTTCCTTAGTAAGGCTTGGGCTCTGTGCTTCTTTTCCTTTCCAAGTTAGGGTGAATGTGCACTCAGCCATGTACATTTTTTGTTTCAGGGTCCTTTGAATTATATTTAGCCACTTGTTCTCTTCCCATGTCTTTGACTGTGTGAACTGAACTGGCTTATATAGTTACAAAGTCTGCTGTTCTTGACAGACCACATAGGAGTGCTGATGGAGTGGACTTGGGATCAGGCTCTTAGAAGCATGTGCTACATATTGCAGGGAAGAAACTCAATTAGACATTAAAACATTAATTTTTATTTTTAGTCTTAAATTTTTTTAAAATAAAAATTCATGCTTTCTCTAGAATAAGAAAATTATTCTTAAATGTAGATAATTGCTTTATATTACTTGGTGAAAACACAAAATGATTTGATTTCAGCTTCATGAAAATATAATGCAAGCTACCTTGTTGTTGAAATTTTGAATTAAAGAGTGACTCTTTGGAACATGTATCTCCTATCAGATACTGAAATGGGTGGACAGGGCAAACGTGGACTCACAGACCACCTGTACACTACAGATGTAGTCTCACCTGGCAACCTTGGCAGACTCTTTCATCTCATCCTCTGTTGTCTAAAATGTGTCTATGAGAACACAGCTCCTTTCCCCCTTATCTCTGACAGGGTATCTGTGAAGAGTGACTCCTAAGCATTCCTGCCAACTCAGTGATAGAATGTAAAGTGGTGTATGAATACGTAATAGCAGCCATTATCAGCTGATCCCTAAGTCTTTGGAAAGAATCACTTGCTGTGAGGAGAATGAGGGACAATTTAAAATGGCTTGAGGTAAGTAGCATTTCATATATTGCCAATCAAATTAACCTTGAACCTTTCTCTGCTACTTAGAATTCTTGTTTTCTCTTTCTCCATCATTGAAAATTAAGATGATGCAGATGAAACCATTTTCTATTTGCAAGATTGCACTTCAGAGTCCTTTCCTTCCCCAAGGAGAGGAGAGGAGCATTTCTGTGCATCAATCAAACTGATTGAGACTAGGGAAACAGAAACTATCATCAAATCCAGAAGACACTGGCATGTCTGGCATGTCTGGCATGTCTGGCATGTCAGTTTTAACACAGAGATCACTTATCTTTATCTCTTTTCTCCAACACTTAATTCTCAGACCAGCTTTGCTAGGCATGAACTTGGGGAATTTTATGACTATAGTTCCATGGACATTTGATCACCTCCTTATTCTCACTTAGGCAATTGGATCCTTGATAAAGATTAGGTCTCCTTAGATCCTAGTATTTCTCTGTACCTGAACTGAAAGCAGTTGCTATGGAGATGTGCATGGCAAGCTTCTGGATTTATTCACGTTGTAAATATGATTCATATTTTCAGTGAAGATGAAGGTGCACCTACATACATATGCATATCATGGACATTTCATACTGAATTCCTTCTAACACATACCTCTCTGCTGTTTGCATCTCGTTTGCCTGTGCCCCTTCTCAACATCTCTGTGTTAGGAAACTCTGGGACATAGTTCATTGCCAGTTACTACCAGCACTTATGCCATTCCAACATGGAAGAGAGATTTCCATTCTTTCAACCTTGTTAGTGAACCACTTTGTAGTTATTTTGTGATACCCCATTTTGTACTATATACGTATGTTTCTTATTATCTATATTTGTCCAAAATCTAAGATTTGTGCCTAATTTCTCTTGTATTTCCTGGATAACAGCAGAAAGTTTTAAAAAAGATTACAAATATTGATAAAAAAATTACAAGACATTAAGTAGACAGGTAAAACAAAGACTAGAAATTTTATTTGTTTCTGGACAGTTTCTAGAATAATGTCCTGAAGCAGAAGGGTAAAATTTTCTGAAGATGGCCTCCAAACTTCTGAGTGAGAGCACTGGAGTCACTGGCTAACAGCCAGAATCATGACAAGCACATCAGGTGTTAGGTTATGCAGATTGTCCCTACTTACATACATTGACTTTAACTTAGAGATTCATTTAAGTAAATTAATAGAGTGAACAATGAACAGTAGTGTCTACCAAGTTGAGGTTGAATTAAATGGGATTTGGATGAGAGGGTGAGCAAGGAAGTCTTGGTCTTGGTTCTGAAAGGAGCCAATGTAAAATGGGGGCCAATTCTTATTTGAAAGGGAGTTTGGACAAATATTTAGATAGTTGTATAGATAGAGGAGAGAGAAAGAGAGAGACACACAGAGAGAGAGAGAGAGAGAGAGAGAGAGAGAGAGAGAGAGAGAGAGAGAGGAATTGTGGCTATATTGGAAGGGTCAAATTGAACACTGCTAACTGAGGACTATCATAATTGTAGGAATTCAATGAGATGAACAGAGATTCACTGTTTGTTCTTTTTGTTCCTTAGCAAAGGGGAACTCAGTGACTTGTCTTACATATCAAGAAAACACAACAGTCCACACATTAAAAAAATGCTTTAGTGTACAATAATCTGTAACTGAATATTTATTCATAATGGCAATTATCCTGTATGAAATGCCTCCTGGATTTATTATGGTTGTTTTAGAACAATCTCAAATGTGTTTCATATGCTACAATAGGTATGGTTTGTCCACTTGCCCTCATACTGCCCAAATATGCTCTTCACTGAATACTGAGCACTGGCTGAAAACAGACATCATTTAGACGAAACAGGGAAGCAGGGAGAGTGGCTTTGTCAGCATTCCTTCTTACTAGTGGCAAAGACAAGGGTTGGCAGAAAGAATCTGTCTCTCTGTGTAATTATGTCTAGGGATCTCCAACAAGGCATAATGACTCTCTTCTTTCATTTTTAATACTCAAATCCTCTGAACATTGCATGCTCAATTTATAATCAGTTTTTATATTTTCCATTACTCAGAGGAAATGGAAAGCCTGCAGTTTAAATACAAATTAGCAAGAATAGTTATTCACTTTTCTTTGTTGTTTTGGATGCTTGGTTTATATTATACAAATTGAGGGACACCACAGTAAGAGAAGGATGATGTCATCTTACCAACAGTTTGACAGAGAAAAGTTTCTGCTTCAACCAAATACAAATCTGCAAGGACTTTGCTACTTCATTAAAACATCAATTTCTTGATTTGAGTTCTCCATATTTTAATTCTGTATTACTTTTAGACAAGAAGCAACATCAAAATGTTGATATTTCTTTTTTATCTAATATGGCACTTTTGGATATTCCCTCTCCCCACTCATGTAATGGTTTTCCTTCTGTAAAGGATAGGAAGACATTAAGTATTGTCATCTTCTTGCTTTATTTTTGGGTTCTGAGAATTCCTTATACTAAAATAATAAAACAATCAAAGAAAAAAATTGAGAATCTGGCCACTCATTATCAATGACATTTCAATGCTTATATACTTAGTAGATCCTCTTCCCTATTTTCAGTGCTGTGGACCAAACCTTGGACCTCGTACATTCTGGGTTAGTGCTCTAGTATTGTGCTATCTCTCCTGCCCTTAGCCTCCTTCCGTGCACCCAAGTTCTGCAATTAAATAATAACAATAAACATTGAGAACAGAATCATCATAGAGCTTATCCTTTAATTGGGGAGAAAATGATACAAGCTATATAAATCAATGACATGGAGGTATAGAATCCTAAAAGAAAGAGACCATATCTTTTATCAATAGACATATGATTTCTACACAAGTAAGACATGAGGGTATTGTGGAAGAGGCATTTAGCTTGAGTCTTTTGTTGTTAGTAGTAAAGATATGTGCACATACCTGTGGAGGCCAGAGGTACATGTAAACAACTTTTTCTTGATTGCGCTCTACCTTTATTCATGGAGAGGGGATCATCCACTCAATGAACCTGATGTGCATGGACATTTGCCTAGACTGGTCCACCAAAGAGCTTCTATGATCTGCCTGTCTCTCTTCGCCTTCCTTCCTGCTCTGGGATTGCACACACATGACATGCTCAGTTTTGTACATGGGTTTGGAGTATATTCAAACTCACTTCCTCATATTTGTACAGTAGGCACTTTGCCCACTGAACTGTCTCCTCTACCTATAACTTGGATTTTGAATTCAGAGTATAGATATTTGGAAATGGGACACTATTTAATAATGATCAACAGTTATCATTATTAGTTTTATTTTTAAAATTTGCTATTGCATGCCATATACTTCCAGTATATGATATCACAAAGTAACAAGGAGATATTTTGTAGTTTCTGTAGCTCAGGCATCTGAGAGTGGATCAGGCTGGGTTCTGCTCATGATCACTCAGGAGGGTTTAGTCAGACCATTGGCATTGACTGTAGATTTCTGAAGGCCTTTAAGGGTCTGTTGGAACCACTTCCAAGTGTCACTCTGATGATCATTGGCAAGACACTTTTTGTTTTTCTGGTTGTTGGCAGGAGATCTCTGTTGTTTGCTACGTGGACCCATCTACTAGTTTGTCCCAGCGTCCTCATGTTGTGGGATATGACTTCTCTCAGAGTCAACCATGAGAGGAGCTGGAGAGGGAAGGAGATAATAAATTCAGATAAAGCAGGACCATTTTTTTGTCCTAGTTTTGAGGGTGTTTTCAATTTTGCCTTATTTAATGTTAGAATTGAGCCAACAAGTTCATCCCATTTTCACAAGGGATTAGATTCTAATCTCTCAAAGAGAAGGCTATTAAAAATTTATGGATGCATTCTCAAATCCTAACTGTGTGATTGGGGAAGTGTAAAAAAAATACTTAATCGGGTAGGAGGGACCAGGTGATCCACCCTGTACTCTGTGTAATCCAGTTCAGAGAGATTCTAACTAAGAATAGGAAGCAATTAAGGACACAGAGCAAAGACACAACTCGAAAGGGTGAGAATAATACAGAGCTTTTGAACAGGGTAGACATATAATCAAAGCAATGAGGATCTGGGTTTAGGGAGGATATATGAGGGTAGAAAGAGGAGACCCATTGTACCCACAAGAGAAATGGACCTGGGAAGGGGGATGGAGGGCTGATGCTACTTTGCATGGTATTATTAGCTATAGACATGAGTGCATCATCACATGTCTAACCCAACTGCTAATGGGATATGCCTGTGATTTAGAATGATGCTTACCAAGCTTTTGCAGGCTTGGGAAATTGCACTATATAAACTTGATGTACAACAGCAACTTTTGATGTTTTTCTGCACTAACTGAGAGGGTAGTTGATGTCTGGCATGGAAAATGCACTTAAAACTGACAAGACACCTTCTTCTTCTTCTTCTTCTTCTTCTTCTTCTTCTTCTTCTTCTTCTTCTTCTTCTTCTTCTTCTTCTTCTTCTTCTTCTTCT
>NW_004949105.1:11957112-11960608 GCF_000317375.1 Microtus ochrogaster | reverse complement strand
ACATCATACATCCCAATCCTGTTCATCTCCCTGTCCCCTTGTTTCTGCCTTTGAAACGTCCCTTCAAAAACAAAATTTGAAAGTAAAACCAAGAAAAAGAAAAAAAAAACCCCAAAACACCCCACTCCAAACCAAACCAACTAAACAAACAAACAAACAAACAAAAAACAAACTTCAGAGTACAGGATTGTCTTCATTTCTCCTTTTGGGTGTGCGTGCTTCATGTTCTGTAAAAGTTTGACTTTAGGTCATTTTTCTAGTCTAGACTGTGCATTGATTCCTCATCCCATCCACTCTATTGCAAACTAACATCATACTTTAACTGAGTCCACACATTTTTTAAATTGGAAATAAGAGATGTGTCTGAGACATTGTTAGCATTTACTAAATTCCCAATGTAAGAACACCATTTGGATAAGACTAATCTTTATTTTATCATCTTAGCACATTCACACGTTCCCCACAAGCATTTTATTTTTTTTTCTTTGGACATCCGAGTTTCAACTGCAGTTTACAGTCAGGGTTGTATCTACAGCACTTGTTCTGTGCTCATTTCTTGATTGTCTATGACTACATAATATATCGTTTAGAAGTTTTAAGTGAACTTTAACTTTCCAGAGTCCTTGTGTATGTAACTAAAATGGTACTAATGAAATATTTTTCAAATATCGGAATACATTTGCTGCTTCTCTGTGTTGTTGATGTATCTCAGGAGAAAATGTAAAGTAATTAATCAACTATTCAATAATCTTTCCCATACTATCTCAGACCATTCTTGGGGTGTGCTTCAAGACTCAGTCAAACAATTTCTCTACCCCATTTCTAAGTTAACACCATTAGAGAAGTATTATTAAGTCTTTAGAATATATTCCAGCTTCCAGCTCCTGGAATAGAAGCCAATATAAACTGGTTAGGTGATTATAAACCTTGGCACATTTCCCTGTGTCACTTTATGGTGATATTGTAGAATTGTTCCTGAAGAACTGTGGCATTTTTTTTGAGACCAAGTCTTACTTACATAGCCCTGGCTGTCCTAAATATTTCTATGTAGACTAGGATGGTCTTGAATTCACAGAGATCCATCTGCATGTGCCTTCTGAGTTCTAAAAGGTGTACACCAGCATGCCTGTCTAAACAGTTTTACTACACTTTAAAATTTATTTTATGTATGATTGTGGGTGCACCTGTACCGTAGTTTGCACTTGGAAGTCAGAGGACGACTTGCTCGAGTCAGTTTTCTCCTTCCACCACAGTATTCCTTGAGATTGTACCCAGACTCACTGAACAATCTCTCTGGTCCCAAAACAGTAACAGCCTGAGGTAATCAGATAATCTTCAAGATCATCCCCCCCCCTTTTTTTTTTACAAATGAGAGGAGCTGTATTTCAGGAATTGAGAGTGGCTTCTCAAGACCTTGAGATCAAGCTCTGATAGAACTGTGTCTTAAACTCAGTGCTCTAGTCAATAAAAGCACACAAAGAACCCTCAATCTCTTAAAATACTCACTTTAAGGCTCCTAATTATCTAACTCCAGCAATGCTATGCTAAGTGAAACAAGTTGAGAGCTATGTAATTGGTAGTTTTTTTTTTTTTGCTTCCCTTCATAATCAATATTTTCAAGGGGCAGAATGGTAGAAGGCTGCCTATACTTCCTGTCACATTTCTCACTGTTCATACTTCAAGTAGCAAATGTCAGTGACTATTTACTAATTAATATTATCCACAGCCAATCATCTACATAACAATATAACGAGATAACAAGTACCTCACATGTATAAACATATAGATTATACTTTAAAAAATAAAAGCATTTTAAATAACATTACCAAAATGATTCTGGATTTTGAAAATGTTAGTTCATGAAGAACCTGACATCTTTTTAGAGAATTTGAACTTTCAGGAGATTGTTCAGGAAGAAGTATTTGAATGAGGCAAAGATGACATACAAGTGATTCTCCATGGAATGGACCAAAGAGAACAGTCAGCTCATACTTTTAGGATCATTTATAAGTAACACAATAATATATTCTTTCAAGGATTATATGAAGATCATATACTGGGAAGGCAGCAAGCAGGAATACATAGAGGACTGGAGATGACTGATGATTGAGGATGGGAATTCTTGAAAAGTAAATTAGTAAGTTTGAGTGTTATTGTTTGAGAGGGTACAATCTGATGATGTAGGCAATAAAATTCTTGCAGGCTGGAGAGATAAAATCTTATGTCATCCATGGTAGGCACAGATTGATCCAGGACTATGGACTAGTCTTGGCACAGATTCAGAAGTTGGAAAAATAGCATCTACTATAGTCATGGTTCCAGTGTTTTAACATGAGATGCAAGTCCTTACTAGTCATGAATTCACCTGTCAAAAATGTCTAAAAAACTATAAAACTTTATAGGAAAAACAGATGGACTAAGATTTTGTGATAGAATCAGGGAAAGGTAGAAAAATTTGATCAGCTTACAGAAGAATAAGACTTTCACCAAGAACAAATCCTTAGGCAAAGAAAGTCCTCATTGGAAAGTTTCCAGCATAATGGTCTAGTCACATTTCTCTAGAGTGCATGGTGCAGGAGGTTGTGGCTGTGGAGTCCAGACAGAAAGTCCTAGTATATGAGAACACAAATAGCCATTCTTCATGCTATGTCTTTCTAGAGACCTCTGACAAATGTAGACAGTTTAGTTCTTTGGCATAACACTGGAGCCAAAGACCTTGAGCTTCTTGGAGGATTCATTTCTTATGATGCTATAACATCTAGTACAGTGTTCACATTCCAATAAATGCTTAATATTTAACAAGCTGCTTATTTTGTTAGTCACTTTTCATATCAGATCCCTTGGCTTTATCAGATAAGCCTTTTAAGTACATGAAAGGTGATCCTTCCTAGACCAATCAAAAGGTATCTGCCATGTATGACACTCTCTTTTGTGCTGACTTAATACATTTTACAAAATTCAAATGTTCCTCTCATTTTGTCCACCCTTTCTCTTTAGTTCCCTCCAGCTTTTTCTTTCTTTCTCTCTTTTCCTCTCTCCCTTTCTTTTCTCTTCCTATTATTTCCTTCCTATTTTTTGACTGTGTCTTACTATGTTGCCTAAACTGACCAGGAACTCATTTACTTCTTTTTAAATTTATTCTTCTCTCATATATTCCATCTTGACTGCAATTACCCCTCTCTCCTCTCCTCACCTCCACACTCTCCAAGATCCCCTCAAACCATAAATACTTTTAAAGTTTTGAAGTCCACTTCAGTATTTGATAGAAATGAAGAATTCTTTACTTAACACTGTGAAGATTTTCCTCCTAAACATTTGAGAATTTATCTGTTTGTATGTAGGTCTATGATTCATTTTTTTGCCAGTTTCTCAATGATAGGATTCTTTCCTCAAATTGGATATGTTTCAAGTGTAGTATACTTTTTAACCTATCAAATAACTAGTGCATTGTTTATTGACTCATATAAACTTTTCCTTAGGTTTTGAATTTTTTTTT
>NW_004949105.1:11948353-11949894 GCF_000317375.1 Microtus ochrogaster | reverse complement strand
AAAACACTATCCTGAGTGAGGTAAGCCAGACCCAAAAAGAGGAACATGGGATGTACTCACTCATATTTGTTTTCTAGCCATAATTACAGGTTTTGAATTTTTAAGTCTTGGTTTGGAACTAAATTATATGAATTACACCAATGTATAAACTCTCTGTTGGTTCAAAGATGTAAAGAAACCCTGCCTAACAGAAATGCAAAACTACTCCATGAGGTTAAAATGAATGATTTCTGGCATTTTTATAAATTTCTTAAGGAAAGTTCTTTAAGAATACGTATTACTTTTGAGTGAGTTGGGAACTTTCCTTCTTTTCCTGGAACGGAGCATTTATTAACTGCAACTGATAATGCACAAAGATAATAAGCTTAATTATTCCTAGAAGGACCAGGGATTAGTATTCAAAAGCTGATGATATTCTTTTGAGCTCACATTCTGCAGTATTTAATTACCCACTGGAAGTAATCTAACAAGCCTTTCAAGCTGGTCTTTATGCTATTACCTTAAATGTGGAGGTTGCTTTGTGTTGCTTCTAAAAAATGTGTGCATTTTGACATTTTTCCTTTGAGGAAATTCAGTTTTATTTACAACTCATATTCACTTCCAAAGTCCAGTGGGCTGAAATGCTATGAGCTTATGTGAAGAACAGTACTCTTGACTCTAGGAAACTCATCTGCTTAAAACTTTCAACTATCCTTCAGGAGGACCATTGGTCTTGCTTGCAGCTCAACCTGGGATCATGTCTTGAAGGAGCAATAGTTTGTTTGTTTGGTGTGTGTACTCATTATGTGCCCCTATTTAAAGAAGAACACAGACTTTACCCTCTACCTTACTGTCAGGATGCTGATCTTTAGACCTGGTGACTGAAGACACCTATCTGGACAGAGTTGTCATGCTGATGATATTCTCAAATCAAAAAACCTTAAGTAATTTATGTCTTGTCTGCTTTGTATGATGGTTCTGCAAATTGCTTTACTAGAGGGTTGGCAGGATGACTTTGTCAGAAAGAAAAAGAGCCACTAAGAACTTACAGCTATGCAGGCTATAAGGATGGACTTAATGTCTTGTTTAATTTAAGAACCTGCTCTGTCCTTTGCATTTTTTTCTAACTTTCCACATAAGAAAATTGTTTCTTGATTTCTTTGGAGACAAAACATTCCTCAAACTATAACCCACCCTTATCCACATCCACAATTATCCAATTCCAATAATTAAAAAATACTTTCCTCAGAGAATCTCAATTCTGCTATTTTTGTAAATGAATTTCTCTTTTTGTTTTGTAGGGTTGAAGAGTTTTCATTCAGTAGTTGAGGAGGTATCTCAGTTTTGTGAAGTGCAAAACTCAAATAAAACAAAAACAGAAACAAACAAAATAACTAAGCAACTCTACTAAAAACCAAACTAAGCCCACTAACATAAAGGTTATATAAGAATAATCCTTTGGTTACCATTTAACATATATTGGCCAAATTGTAAGTTAAATTGTCTTTAAATATTGTATTGTTAATGTGTTTGTATGAAAGAGGGAGGGTACCTGCCATGGT
>NW_004949105.1:11935536-11947468 GCF_000317375.1 Microtus ochrogaster | reverse complement strand
TGTGTGTGTGTGTGTGTGTGTGTGTGTGTGTGTGATGTAGATTAGAGGACAATTTTTGAAATTGTTTTTCTCTTTTTATCATATCATCCAGAAATGGAACACAGGTCATCAGAATTTTGTGTCTAGTATTTTATTCATTGAGTCCTTTCACAAGCTCTAAATTATTTTTTAACAATGTTTTAATTTTCAGTTCTTTAAAAATTGATCTTATTTTTCAAATATTAGAAGTATTTGACTCTTCAAATACAAAATAAGCCATTGTATGTCTTTATTTTGACTGTCATATCTACAGATCATTTATAATTTGAATCTTAATGTCATATCATATTATACAACCTTATAATAAACCAGTCATTGTCCCTAGTACAGATATATCACATATAGATGCATGTGTATGAATCTCATGTGATCAGATTATATTTTGAGATGTTGAGAATTTACATTTTGATGAATACAAGTTTGCATATTTCTTCCTTTCTACTCTTTTCCATTTCTTTCCCATGAGTTATCTTTCAATGCACTTGAAAATATTACTCTCTGTGTGTTTGAATATGAAGATATAAATTATGTCATGGCATATTCCATAAAACCTAGCATAAATACAGTGATGAGATTATAAATACATATAATGAACGTTTGTTGATGAATTATACTTGATTTATCTCCAAGTTTATGTTTCTCCCAATATCATGCTGCAGATTTTTCACATAAACAGTTTATTGTGTCAACATTTTATTTGAATGTATAGATAATTTTTTTTCAAACACATGTTTTTGGACATTAATATTCTTGGTTGAACAAGGGAGAAAAAGTCTTTGTCTTAATGAAAATTACATCTCACGGTGTCACTTACTTGCATGCAAGCTCAGCACATGAAGCATCTGGAAGCGAAATCTGGAAGTGGCTGAATTGCAGTATGATTTCACATCTAGTGACTACTTTTTAAATTGCTATGTGTGACTGTGAGATTGTTGATCCAGTTAGTGCTGCATGTGGGGGTCCCAAAGGATGAGCTCTTAGAGAGAAGTCCCAGTTAGAAGGAAGATTCACTCCTGAGCAGAATTAGGATTCACTGAGGGAGTTTGGGTGGGAGGGAACAGTGGAGAAAAGAGTGAGATTTGTAATGGAAAACAATCACATCATTGTTCTTTTTCTTCATCTCTTTAGACTGGTTAAAGGCAAAGGAATGACAGCTGTACAGAAATTAGGCTCACAGCTTCTTGTCATGCCTTAATAAAGCATGAGGCCAGGCTAAGCTGACATATGTAAAAGGAAATCTATAGCAAAATCAATATGCTATTTCCTTATTGCTGATCATAATAATGTTTATTTTGAGATTGACTCAATTAACAAACTTAGAGCCATTCTCGCCCTTGACTTCACCTTAGATGTGTGATTCTGTGGCTCTGACCAGATCTTTCCACTTATTCAGACTATTGCTGCCCCATGAACAAATGCCCCGGTTTAGCCTTTTGACCCCATCATGCTAAATCACTCCTTGGCCTGCATTCAGAGACAGTTCTCATTTTTGTCAGGTTTGGAAGGACTCCTTGATTTCAGATGCCCTCCAGACTGGAGTATGACTTGGACTTTATTCTGTGGTCTCTGAGACTCTCTGCAGACATCTGGTTCATATCTTCCTTCTTCCTAGAGTCTCAACTTTGAATGTAAGTAGAATCCCAGGATTTTCTAGTGTCTGTCCTTGAAGTATTCAGTGGCTCTGAATACCACCTGCATCGAGGGTTAGTGACATTGTTTAAGAGAAAAGGTAATCTGGGATTCACCTCTGTATGCTGTGAATATCATTGGATGATAAAGGAACTTCTTTGGGTTTAAGCAGCTTCCTCCAAAGGAAAGGAAGACAATGGATTCAGGGGTCAGTTGCCTCTATACCTTATTCACATGAGAGTCTTGAGGTTTATAAATGAAGGACCCAGATACAAATTAAGCCAGGGCGTCAGGTTATGTTTAGTTCTGGCCTGCATCAGCCCCATCTGCTTTGATATAACTTTTAGAATGTAATCTTATTACCATCAAAGTCTGGGGGAAATTATTCCTGAGAATTGAGTCCCTAATTGCCCATCTTGTGGTTGACTTTTTCTTGCCTTGTCAGATGCACAGACTTTGCAATGTAGACACCGATGATTGGCTAGATGAGGAAGAGAACAAATCAGTGGTTCAGGACATTCTGGAATTGCAGAAATGTGGCCAATTAGAATGCTTCTTCAGGGAGTACCAATCCTGAGAGCTTCACAGGTGCTATATGGAAATCTGGGCTGTATCTTCTCTGCAGTTGTGGTATCAAAGTGAGGAAGCAGTGCTTCTATATAACCCTGCTGTATGCCCTCTAAGAGCACATTTTCGTTCTACAGAGGTGATTAAGACAATTGTAGATTTTTTTCTTTTGTTCTTGTTTTTGAGACAGGGATTTGTGTAACTAGCCTCCATATTCCAATCTTCTTAGCCCCAAACATTGGTGTTTTGAATGTGTACAATTGCAGGTATTTTTTCAGATCACTACATTTTAGATACAACTAAATGTTTTCTGGTACACTAGAAGCGTTCTTTTTTGTGTGATTTTGCATATTATTATGAATGTGTTTGAGTGTGACATGTTTGTTTGCATGGTGTCTCAGGATCAAGTCCGGAAGCACAAGCATGGAATTCGCAGCAGGTGTCAGCTGTGTTCTATCACTTATTTTCTTGAGACAGGATCTCTTGTTGAACCTGGAACTAGGTTGCTGGCCAGTAAGACCTACTGGTTCTCCTGCCTCTACTTGCTAACAATGCTGAAATTATTGATTCAATAGACCACAAGGGCTTTTATGTGGTTGCTGTGAGTTTAAACTCGGGTCCTTATGCTTGTTAAACGAATGTTCCTACATACTAAGTTACATCCCCAGACCCCTATACCAGGAACTTTTCTATGCTCTGAGGCTACATTAGTAACTGAAGTAAGCATTGCTTTAATCTGTTTCTTAGGTGACTGATTTGGATGATTTTCTGATTTCCATCTCCTATCAACATTTGCTCTTTCTGCTCTCTCATGTGAAGTCAGGGCCATTTCTCAAGACCACGCCCTGGTTAGAATTCTAGGTCTTCCCAAGCCTCCAGAGAAAACACTTAGGAATATCACAGAGAGGACTTAAATCAATAGTCTTGATGGAATTTAGGAGGTAAGATGCTTGCTTTCCTTGAAGAAGTCTAAGTTTGAAGTTTTGCACATTTAACTCTGTTTTTGTAGAAGAATCTGTAATTGAGGACAATGATTTCTAGAAGATCTTTGGCTGAAAACTTAACAAAGACTCCTTTTTTTTGTTGAATCTTAAAATCCAAAAACATTAATTCTGCTCTCAGTGAATCTGCCACCTTAGCATGAAGATGATTTATGTAAAATACCTGTTGTTTTTCATAACATTATAGAAAGAAAAAAAAGAACAACACAGAGACTCCTTAATGAGAAGGCAGGAACACCTTTTGACTTCTGTAGCAATCACCTAAATAAGATTTTTATGTTGTTAATGAAGGACATGCACTTTCCAAGTCTATCAATAGAAAAATACATATGTATAGGTATTGCCTAGTGCACACTTTCTTTCAGGAAAGCAAATAAGTGAAGGAGGCCTCTGATCTATGAATGAACTCTTCCCTAAATGGGCAACATGAAGAAGAATGTTAAGTGTGGAGGTGAAGACAAGCCTTGCATTCCCGCAGAGCCTGTGTTTGGCAGTTCTTATCTGCTGTGCACATTTCAGGTTCTTAAAGTACCACGTGGGGTACATTTGTGAACATCTATATGCCTCTTTTCCATCACTCAGAGAACTTAAATTCTTGCCTGATAACTTCAATGTACTTTAACTCAACAGTTATTTATTGAGCCACTACTGCATTCTGCTTTAGTGCATTCGCAAAGTTTTGAGGCAAGGCTTTCTTCTCATTAGAGTTTATGGGTAGATATAAATTGAACATTGAAAGTGCAGATGTTTAAAGCTGAATTACTGAATCTGAGATAAGAGAGTTTTAGTTATCCAGTGGGTACTGCTCAGCAGTTTGCCACTGTCCTTGGATAAAGCATAGAAAGAGATATAAGCTTTGATATATGTTGAAGAAATAACATTTCCTTATACAGACAGAAAGCTATTGCATCTGCAATAGACTCAGCCTTTAGCACTGGGTCCTAGGTTTGACATATTCTAAGACATCTGTTTGAAGAGCATGAAACTCTTTTCTTTGCAAAAAAAAAAACCCCACATAATTGCACAGAGTTTGTAGGTGACTACCTGGGGACAGTGTAAGACAGGTGTCAGGTCAAGATTATGTACTGTTGAAGGAAGCACCTGCTATTTGTTCCTATCTATTTGTAGTGGTTTGAATAAGAATGACCACTATAGGCACATATATTTAAATACCTACTTACCATGGAATAACCCTATTTGAAAGGATTGGAAGTATTAGAAGCTGTGGAGAAAGTGTGTTCACTGGGGGGTGGGCTTTGAGGTTTTAAAAGTTAATAAAGCACCCAGTCTATCTCTCTCTTTATTCTGATAAATGAGGATGTAGCTCTCAGCTACTTTTCAAGCACTTGCTTGCTTGCTGCCATGCTTTCTGCCAAGGTGATAATGGACTAAACTTCCGAAACTCTGAGAAAGCCCCTGATTAAATACTTTCTTTCATAAGAGTTGCCTTGGTCATAGTGTCTTTTCCAAGTAATTGAACAGAGACTGAGATACTATTCTCTGTCAATTTGTATTTATCCTTATGAGGAGCAAAGTTACAGGTTCTGGGGAGTCAGAGGACAGTGTCACCGGCTGAGTTTGTGGTCTTCTCAAGAACCTTGGTTTCTAGGAGAGTAACTAATTTAGCATTTTCTCTTCATCATGTCTCTGTCTTGGCATAGGCTTATTTCAGACTCCTCAGCTGGTTCATTGTTTCCTATTGATGCCAAGTGAGGAACACACAGAAGTCATTGTCCTTAAGTAGGGCTGCAATGGGCAGAACTAGATGATGAATTTGAGTATACCTTTTCACTCTTCTTCCCCAGCCTTGCTTATCTCTGATTTGAGTGATAAACCTGCTGAATGACAGGAAGTGCCTTGCTGCTTTGGCTTTCCTTGAGCAATGGTGGGACCAAGGGATTCTTACAAATGAGTCATAATGACCAATGATCTTTAGTCTATAAGGTGATTGCTTGATAAGCAAGTAACTTATCATCAATTTGAACTTCCTGTTTCATATTTATTATCCAGTTTTTTTTCCTAAGAAGGGATGTACGGTATGGAGTGCCTGTGAGTAGTCTGTGGATCCAAAGCCACTCCAGGCCAACTCCTCGCATGGCAGCCCTCTTGCCCAAGGCCTCCAGACAGTGAAACAAAAAAAGGCTTGTTTTTTTCTGGGGTTGAGGGGGCAGATAGCCAAATTATAAAGCCACTGATGGGATGTGAAAGGCTAGGGAAGCCACTGATTTATAACAAAACAAGACTCATGAAATTAAAAACCTTTATGGCATTTCAGAGTTTTAGAGTATAGTCCTATGTTCTACTATTTATGTAACCTAAAGAAAGATAGCACCTGATTATAGTATGGCCAAAAAAAACTTTAGAAAGAAAAATGTTTTAAAGTTGTATTTACATTTTTGTTCCTTACTGCATGTATAGTTGGACAAGTCACAAAACCTTTATGGGAGTTGGTTTTCTCTCTCTGATGGTGAGCTAAAAATAGTGATATCTATTCCCAGGGAATTTTGAAAATATTAAATAGATGTACAATGTTTCATAGGATACAATTTCCTCTAAAGGTATCCTATTCTCCTAAAATACCCAGTTTCCTTATCTTACTCTCAACAACTGATAAAGTCAAAACTCTACCAAGAATGCTTTACAAGTGTCAGAAAGGTCCATGAGGTTGCAATTCCATTACAACAAATGAGAGCACTAACAGTCACTTCTGAGATCTTTGCTCTTCTCATCTCAGGTTATTGCTGATGTCACACTTGCTATTAGCAGGGAGTCTAAGAGCTGGTTTTGGAGTGCACCACATGATATTCACAAACCTTATCAAGACCTAGGGAAAGTATGCATATCAAAAATAGTGCAACCACGATACATAGTTACTGATACAATAGTCCTGATTTAAGAGCTACTACATCCAGAACACTGCTAAGAAACCACCTAGTGGAACCCAGATCATAGCCAGTCTCACAAATATGTAATTTCATACCCAGAGATTCATTTTCTGATTTGAGACATCCTTGAGATATTTGGTATTAGTCTTAAGCTTAGACAATTCAAAGAAATGTCATTTCCGTAAATTGGATCTCATAACTTGAGTCTTTACAAAGTTTTGCTATATGAAGTATAAGAAACATTTTATTGTCACTAGATGCCCCACAACTTTTTATGTTTTTATGACAAAGAAGCTACTTGCTAACATCTTTTTTTTTTTACTGGAAACTATATTTGCATTAATTAATAAGGAAAACCTCATTTTTCATGTTTAAAAGGTCTTGCCTTGTGTACTACGGTGATCAAATAGCTTTTAGAGTCAGTGTAACTGACTTCATTCTACATTTTTGGATTCTTGGGTAATTATGATAGAAAATACTGCATACTCAGGAACAAAATAAATACTGTAAAGTGCCTCTGGACTCCCCATCTTGTGCTGTTTGTCTTCCCTACACTCACACAACAAGCTATTGATAAGAACATGGCATGGTCTTGGAAGGGGATTAAGTAAAAAGGTTTGTTTTTATCACCAATGCCTGTGTAAATAACTGCCTTCTTTTTGCAGATGGAACTAGTTTTGTATCTCCATGGAAAAAAAGAGTATGTGTTTGTTTTATTTTAGCCAGACTTCTGTGTTTACCCCTAGAATTTAGTTCCACTACCTAAATTAAATAGGAACCACAGCTGCCATGAGGTTCAACAAAGAAGTGGCATTCCTCCAAGAAATGTATTTCCCACAAATTCACAGCTGTGGGCATTAAAAAATATGTAAGTCTGGTTTATGTTTGGATCACTCCTGAAGGTCTTGTACTTCTCAGCTTAATGGATGAGTGACTCATCATCAAAGTCACTTGTGAGCTCAGGAAATAAGGTCTACTACTGATGTCTTTGTCTGAGGCAGCAGTTTAGGGTCTGCTAACATAGGACATAGAACCACAAGGCCCAGGTGGAGGATAGGATAAGCTGTCTGTCATCATTTGGTACAAGTTTGGCAGGATTTGCTCATATTCAGCTAAGTAAAAGCCCCTACATCAACACCTCATTTGGGCAATATGAGAACCAGATGGCCTTGCAACCGCCACTTTACTGCTACTGTTTGATGCAGAACATTGGAATTTTGTACATCTGTGTCATACCATCAAATGTCCCCACAGTCCTGAATTTGCTCAATAGACCACACTAGAGAACTTTCCCCTTGATTATGTGTAAGAGAGAAGCCCCTTGTTCACAAGGCACCTTGTCCTAGCTATTTGTAAATTAATTTGTTAATGAAACATTACATCAGAGTAGCACTTTGCAGTTTACAAAGTGCTTTCATTTCCTTGTTTAATCCTTAAAATAACCTTGTGAAATAGGCAGAGCTGTTGAAAGAACCTAAACAGTGGGAGAGAAAATCCAGTGTGTCATTAATTTCTGTCTTTAAATGTTTGGTGTTAATGCATATGGACTGACATGAAATGAAAACAAAGCATAAAGTGTGTATTCACCCCAAGAATATGTTTTTTCCTTGGGGGAGTATCCGTCAAACATAAATTGATGGGTTCTGGATTATAAGGCATTTCCATTGTGTATCTATGCCTTATAAAAGAATATCTTTGGCCTGTGGGAGTGAGTGTCAGGGATGGGTATTTGGGAAAAGAGTTTGATTTGCAGGTTAGAACACAATACTTAGAAGTCACTCTTTTTTTTTGTTTGTTTGTTTTTTTGAGACAGGGTTTCTCAAAGCTTTGGAGCCTGTCCTGGAATTAGCTCTAGAAATCACACATATATAACAAAAAATGTGTAATATCTTTTCAAGACTAATGTTATATTTTAATATGTAGAAGCCACATTTTTTAAATCTCAAAATATAACCTTAGTCTTGAAAAGATACTACACGTTTTGTTATATATGTTTGGATAAAATTGACATGGCTTATTTATGTGTAACTGTATTTTTTAGTTTAAATCATAACATTTCATAACTTCCCTAACTAGAATAATTTCCTCATTTTTACAAATGTCCAGTGATATTATAATTAGAGTACATTAGGGTAAAATTTCTTGAGTCGTTTGAATGTTCACTGGAATTTCTAGGTAAGATCATCATGTAGACAGTATGGTGAATGAAGTAAGAGCTAGCTGGAATCTCTGTGGTGAAAAGTAATGAGTCTAGTAGCTCTTATGAGCAAATAGAGAAGGAATAATTGTCTGGTGACAACTCAACAGCCTGCAAAATCAAGTCTACACTTCTTTGGAAAGTAAATAGGCCCTTCCTTGCCTGCCCCAGCCCATGTGTCTTTATTCATTTTTATATTTTGCTTAAGTTCCTTCCTATGGTATCCTAGTACAAGCACAATCCTTACAGCTCTAGACTTTTGGTTGAACCTTATATATCTATTGCTTATCTCTCTAGTGGATCATAAAACATTTAAAAACAGGGGTCATGTGTCTTGATGCCTGACACACAGGAATTTCTCCAGTAGTTGTGGATGGTATGACTCCTTTAGAGTTCACCTAAAAGTGAAATAGAGGAAGAATGTATCACTTCTATTCTAAAGTCACAAAAATATTACTTGAAAATTATAATCCTGAACATAACATTTTTGATACTGGGGATTTATCCCATTGCACTGTAGGCAAGTACATAATTGAACTACATTCCCAGATCCTGCATAGTGCATGCTTAAGTGATTTTTGCTGCATTTTGGGTTCTTAGGAGTAATGTTTTAAAGAATGGTCATTGGGGATGTCAAAAGATAGGGGATGGTAAATGTCCCCACAAAACTGCTACAATAGTATGACAGACTTTCCAAGTTTTCTATTGTCATTGTTCAAAATAGGATCTATAATTGAGGCTGGTTAAAACTGATGGTTATGACTGCTTCGCTCAACCTTGTTGTTAAGAGTGGGGTCCATTTCCCTGAGACTTGCTATAGGATGTGTGAGTTTAGTATCAATTGCAACCACAAAAGTGGAATAATTAAAAGTTCAGAGAAGAGGATGGAGTATGAGAGTTACAGGTTTTACCACTAAACCATGCTCCCTTTGTTCTCATGTGGAACTCTAGGTGATGGTTAACACCTGCAGTGTTTATCAATGTTTCCTCCTTCCTTTTTTAAAAGTTTTATTTAAAAAACCATTTGTTTTCATTTTACATACCAATCCCAGTTCCCACTCCTTCCCCTGCTTCTGTTTCCGCCACCCCCCCTCCATCCACTCCTCAGAGAGGATAAGGCGCATTGTTTTGAGGAAGGACCAAAGCCCTCCCTATTATATCTGTGTTGAGTAAGAGAATGGGTTCCAAAAAGCCAGTACAAACAGTGGGGATAAATCCTGGTCCCACTGCCCATGGCCCCACAGTCTGCCCCAGCCATACAACTGTCACTCACATTTAGAGGGCCTAGTTTGTTCCTATGTTTGTTCCTTCTCTATCTGGCCAGAATTGGTGAGGTCCCTTTAGTTCAGTTAAACTGTTTAAGTGGGTATCTTCATCATGATCTTGACCCCTTTGCTCATATTCTTCTCCCACTCTTTGACTTAGACTTTGAGTGTTGAAGGGAGGCCCCTAGTTAGTTCCTAGCCACTTAGCCCCGAAATAATCACACAGAAACCATATTAATTACATCACTGCTTGTCCCATTAACTCTAACTTCTTATTGCCTAACTCTTACATATTAATTTAACCCGTCTCCATTAATCTGTGTATCGTCATGTGACAATGGATTACCAGCAAAGTTCTGGCCCATCTGACTCTGGCGGTGACTCATGGCATCTCTGTAACTCCACCTTTCTCCCAGCATACAGCCTAGCTTTCCCCACCTAGTTCTGTTTTTCCCTGCCATAGACCCAAAGAAGTTCTTTATTCATTAACCAATAAAAACAACACACAGAAAGAAGGACCTCACACACCATTTTCTACTTGTTGGTTCCCAGTCACCTGACTAGCTTAGATCTGAAATAATTGCACAGAAACTGTATTAAGTCACTGCTTGGCCCATTAGCTCTAGCTTCTTATTGGCTAATTCTTACATATTAATTTAACCCATTTTTATGAATCTGTGTATCGCCATGTGACAGTGGCTTACTGGCAAAATTTTGCCATGTCTGACTCTGAAGGTGGCTCCATGGCTTCTCTCTCTCAGTCTTCCTTCATCCCAGAATTCAGTCCAGTTTTCCCCACCTACCTAAATTCTGCCGTATCAACAGGCCAAGGCAGTTTCTTTATTCATTTACCAATAAAAGCAACACATAGAGAGAAGGACCTCCCACACCATTTGAGAGCTCAGCCCAGTTCTCTGCTGTGGCTCTCTGCCTTTGCTTCCATAAGTTGCTGGATGAAGGTTCTATGTTGACATTTAAAATAGTGATCAATCTGACTACAGTTCAGGCACCCTCTCCACTATTGTTCAGAGTCTTAGCTGGGTTCATCCTTGTGGATTCCTGGGAGTTTCTCTAGTGCCAGGTTTCTTGCTAGCTCCATAATGACTCCCTCAATCAAGATATCTTACATAACTCAAGAAAATAGACATCAAAATACCAATACCAAGTAATCCAATTAAAAACAGGGTAAAGATCTAAACAGCGAATTCTCAACAGAAGAATCTCAAATGACCAAAAGACACTTAAGAAAATATTCAACATTCTTAATCATTAGGGAAATGCAAATAAAAATTATTCTTAGACATCATCATCTGATATCTTACACCTGTCAGAATAGCTAAGATCAAAAATACCAATGGTAGCTTATGCTGGAGAGGATGTGGAATATGTATGTCTCTCTTAGGGTCTTCATTGTTGTGTAGGTTTTCTGGGATTGTGATTTGTGGGCTGGTTTTCTTTGCTTTATGTTTAAAACCACGTATTTTCTAAGAAACTGCCATACTGATATCTAGAGTGGTTGTCCAAGTTTGCATTCCCACCATCAATGGAGGAGTGTTCACCTTATTCCACATCTATTCTACATGGGTGGTAGAAAAGGACAAGATCTCCTGAGAAAACTGGGAGCTTGAGGACCTTGGGAGCAGGTTGAAGGAGAGGGGAGATGCATTGAGGGGAACAGAGAAAATTGTAGAGCTCAACAAAAATCAATTAAAAAAAGAAAATTGAGCGAAAATCAACCTACCTCAGTATCCAGCAATACCACTGTTGGTATCATACCCATATGATGCTCAATCATACTACAGGGACATTTGTTCAACTATGTTCATAGCAGAATTATTTGCAATAGCCAGAACCTGGAAACAACCAAGATGCCCCTCAACTGAAGAATGGGTAATGAAAATATGGTATATTAACAAAATGGAGTGCTAAAAATGATGTCTTAAAATTTGCATGCAAATGGATGGAACTAGCAAAAACCATCCCAAGTGAGCTAACCCAGACCCAGAAAGATGAGCATGGCATGTTCTCACTCATAAGTGTATACTAGCTGTAGGCTTATGAGCCTCTAGTCCATGACCTCAGAGAAGCTAAATACAAGGAGAAACCTGGGAAGGGGAAATAGACAAGATCTCCTGACAAAACTGAGAGTATAGGGGTGGAGGGAGAAGGGAGGGCAGAAGGGGAAGAGGATGAGAGAAGGGGAGGAGAGGCTGTTTCTTCCTTCTTACTGGGGCTGTCTCCTCTCTCTCTTCTCCTTCTTAGATTAAGGATGTAATATCACTTATATCATTTTTTAGCCTGTGTTAATTTTGGATCAAACCACACACTGAGACAATGGGGATGATCTTT
>NW_004949105.1:11932074-11934703 GCF_000317375.1 Microtus ochrogaster | reverse complement strand
AGATATTTGCCATTCAGCTAACCCCAGATGACTATAACCACTGAGATACGGCACTCAACTTGGGTATGTCAGTTGATTTTCATCCTCTAAGCAGGTCATTTAGATTTTTCTTGTTAGGATGACAATAATGTATGGATTTTAGAAGTTGCCTATTCATGTTTATTCATGTTTATTTTTTTGTAACCAGTAGGATTACTTTTCATAGGCATGTCACATGGCATTCCAAAGGTGGCTGCAGAGACATCTGCCTTAGGCTATTCAAATCCATGTGCAGTTTCCTTCATATTGTTTTTGAACTGCTCTGTGGTTCATATATGCTCTGTGGTGACTACATGAATGCAACATGAATACAGTAGGGTTACAACAGGGATGCGACTGTCACCCACATTCAGAGGGCCTAGTTTGTTCCCATGCTGGTTCCTTCCCTGTCTGGCTGGAGTTGGTGAGCTCCCATTAGCTTAGGTAAGCTGTTTCAGTGGGTGTCCCCATCTTAGTCTTGACTTCTTTGCTCATATTCTCATTCTTCCCTCTCTTCAACTGGACTTTGGGAGCTCAGCCCAGTGTTTCATTGCATTCATCTACCAATCTGTCCACCAACCCATTTCCTTTTATTCCTTCACCTTTTTCTGAAGTAAAAGAGAGGGGAGCATAAGATGATATGTTTATATCCTTGTATGCAACTATCTCTCCATTCACTCAGGAAAGTAAAGTAAAGAGAAGGAACCATGAGATATGTTTATATCCTTGTATGCAACTACCTATCCATTCACTCAGTAACCAACATAGCATATATGCCTTAATAAAATTTAACTATATCAGGAATAAACTGTACCTCTCACTAGATTATGAAGCAGGAAGGCTTCACATTTTCTTAGGAAGAATTATGCAATGAATGAAATATTTTCATGTTTTAAAGTGTAGATTAACATAGAACTCTTTTTTTAACCTTTTCTCTGAGGGTGTAAGAGATAAAAGCCTAAAAGGTAGTGCCTTGATTTAGAAGAAAGACATCACTGCAGCAAAGAAGGCCACAATTTATGTCCTTGGTAACTTACTCTGATAATCTTGAAGCAAAAATGAAAGCTAATAATTCAAGTCCACAGTTGAATTCCATAACAATTCTCCAGAGGGGGAAGAAATGGGGGCAGGATTGTACCCCAAATGATTTATTCTGGTTAAAAAATTATTCTTGGCTATGGTAATTTTGTTTTGTCTGTCTCTAAGAATGTCCATTACTGGTTGACAAGAAGAAGGTGAAGCAAGCTGCTGAATTTACAAGTTGCTTTTTAAAGTAAGTTTTATTGCATGGGTATTAAGTACTTTGTCTACGACTCATGGCTGCTGTTGAAACTTAAATACTTACAACTGGTGGTGAGGAAATGAAGTAGTTTCTTAGGCTATGATTCAGAAAAGGAACTTACCCAGACTCTGGATGTAATGTCTGATAGGAAACTACATATTCCCTGGCTACTTGTGGAACTGCCACTTGATAATGAGTTTTGAGTCATACTCTTTTCTCAGAGTGGAGTAATAATTTCAGTCACCAGGGACAGATTATGAAGCTTTTCTTTTGCCTATCAGGTTTTAAATTTTATTAACTTTTTAGTTACCATACAAAATAAAGGATTATATTGTGACATTTTTATTCATGCATCACAAACTGTGTTCTTATACTCACAGCATTCTATCCCACTTCTTTCTGGTCTCCTTCTTACCCTCAAATATTTTTCCTCTTTTTATGTCAGATATATTCCATTTCTTTTTTCTTTTTTACTTCATTTTTAGTTAGGTGGTACGTGCCCTTAATCTCAACACTTAGGAGGTAGAGACAAATGGATCTCTGTGAGTTTGAGGCCAGCCTGGTCTACAGAGTGTGCTCAAGGACAGGTTCGAAAGCTACAGGGAAGTCCTGTTTTGAAAAACTGAATTAATTAACTAATTAATTAAAATGAAATTATGTTTTAGTTTTAAGTCTTTGTGTTTGGGTGTTTTGCTTGCTTGTATGCATATCAAATGCATGCTTGGAACTTGAGATTAATATCTTTTAGGATGTTCCTAGGCTACACCTAAACATATGAATATAAATTCATATAAAATTGTATCTGATACAAAAAATTGGAATAACTTCATGTATCTTATTGGATCACCATAGTTTAAAATTAGAATTCAACAGCAACACTAATTCCAGAAAACACATAAACACATGAAAATTAAACAATGCTTGAAGGGTCAATGGGTCAAAGAAGAAATAAAGGAAGAAATTAAAACCTTCCTAAAATTCAATGAAAATTACCACACAACATACCCAAATTTATGGGACACAATGAAAGCAGTTTTAAGAGGAAAGTTAATAGCACTAAATGCCTACATAAAGAACCTAGAAAAATACCACACTGGTGAATAAAAAGAACATTTGAAAACTCTAGAACAAAAAGAAGCAAACTCATCCCTCAGAAATAAATGGCAGGAAATAATCAAATCGAGAGCTGAAATCAGCAAAATAGAAACAAAGAAAACAATACAAAGAATCAAGGAGACAAAGAGTTAGTTCTTTGAGAAAATCAACAAAATAGACAAACCTTTATCCAAACTAACCAAAAAGCAGATAGAGAATATCCAAATTAACAAA
>NW_004949105.1:11917699-11931650 GCF_000317375.1 Microtus ochrogaster | reverse complement strand
TTTAATAAAATACTGGAAAATTGAATCCAAGAGCACATAAAAAATCATCCACCATGATCCAGTTGGCTTCATCCCAGAGATGCAGGGATGGTTCAACTTATGAAAATCTGTCAATATAATCCACCATATAAACAAACTGAAAAATAAAAACCACATGATCACCTCATTAGTTACTGAAAAAACCTTTGACAAAATACAACATCCCTTCATGATAAAGATCTTGCTGAAAGCAAGGATACAAGGAACATACCTAAACTTTTTTTTTTAACATACCTAAACTTAATAAAGGCAATATACAGTAAGTCAAAGTCAACATAAAACTAAATGGAGAGAAACTCCCAGCGATGCCACTGAAATCAGGAACAAGACAAAGGTGTCCACTCTCTTCATATCTATTCAATATAGTTCTTGAGATCTTGATAGAACAATAAGACAATGAAAGGAGATCAAAGAGATTCAAATCAGAAAAGAAGTCAAACCATCAATATTTGCTGATGATATAAGAGTTTACATAAGTGATCCCAAAAATTCTACCAAAGAACTTCTACAACTAATAAACACATTCAGTAATATAGCAGGATATAAGATTAACTTAAAATAAATCAGTAGCCCTCCTTTACACAAATGATAAACAGGCTGAGAAAGAAATAAGAGATGCATCACCCTTCACAATAGCCACAAATAGCATAAAATATCTTGGAGTAACTCTAACCAAACAAGTAGAAGACCTGTATGACAAGAACTTTAAATCTTTGAAGAAAGAAATTGAAGAAGACATAAGAAAATGGAAAGATTGCCCATGCTCTTGGGTAGGTAGAATTAATATAGTAAAAATGGCAATCTTACCAAAAACAATCTACAGATTCAATGCAATGCCCATCAAAATACCAGCAAAATTCTTCACAGACCTCGAAAGAACAGTATGCAACTTTATATGGAAAAAAATCCCAGTATAGCCCAAACAATTCTATACAATAAAAGAACTTCTGGAGGTATCACAATATCTGACTTCAAACTCTACTATAGAGTTATAGTACTGAAAATAGCCTGGTATTGTTATAAAAAAACAGACAGGAGGACCAATGGAACAAAATCGAAGACCCAGATAATAATCCACACACCTACAAACACCTGATTTTTGACAAAAAAATATAATTGGTCATCAAAAGAACAAATAATCATATAAAAAATGGAGTACAAACCTAAACAGAGAACTCTCAACAGAGGAATCTAAAATGGCTGAAAGACACTTAAGGATATGCTCAACATCCTTAGCCATCATAAGAATGCAAATCAAAACAATTCTAAGATTCCATCTTACACCTGTAAGAATGGCCAAGATAAAAACACTGATGACAACTTATGCTGGAGAGATTGTGGGGGAAAGCTGGTGGGAGTTTAATGTAGCCACATTCTTACAATCTGCATGAGCAGTCAAGGTCTAAACCACTTTTCCTGACCTTTTCCTCCTAATCTGTAAAGTGAAAGTGATAATTTCATGCATTAGAAAGACCACAGTCACTACCCCCAGTTTGAAGACAGATAAAAATGATAAACCAAATTGGTTATATTTTGTATTAATAACATATCATTTTTCCCTTTACACTTCCACCCACCAATTTTATAAAGGCTTCGATTTGACTTGAAGAAAGCCTGACTAAGGAAATGGGTCGCTGATGTCTTTCCATCTTCTCTGAGGTTCGTGGCCAAAGAGCTCTGCTTTACCTACACTGAGGAACACCAGCTTCAATACAGGGAGCAGAATGGGCCTCTCTGTTGCACCATTTTTAACTAAATCTTCTGAAGACAATTTTTCAACTGCTTTGTTATTTCTTTGTCTACCTGCCTATGGATTTTGATGTTGTCTGAGAGCTGACTTTTTCTAGGCCTCTTTTCACTGTTGAACTCCTTTGAATAATCTCATACCATCTGTGTTTCTCAGTGTTCTATGATTTCCACTGCCATCTCTGAACAGAAAGCACATGCATTTACCTCGCCTCAGTGTATAGTCTTGATGCCTGAATGGGCTCCTCAGCTTGAGTGTTACAAAGTGTGAAAGGGTTCACTTGGTAATCAACCTCTGTCTTCCTCAGTCCCAATGTTTTGGGGATTGGAGACCCATCTTTCATTCTCTGAAATCAGAAGTTTGATTTCTCCCCGTGAATCTTCTCTTGTTTCTTACTGTGAGTCATGACTTAGTTCTGTTTGCCATTTAGCTCTATTCAGTCTCTTTACCCTAAGTGCTTCCATGGTTATCTACTAACTACGGCTGAAGTCCATATTTCTTTTCAGGACACATTGGATCCTCCGTGGTTGTCTGCTCTTTCCACTCTTTCACTGTTCCCTGGTTTCTCTAATTTAACAACTATTTCATCCATGGCAAATACTTCAGGTTCTCTCTTTTTTTCCTTATTTAAATTTTATTTTTCCTTTATTTTACATTCCAACCCCAGTTCTTCCTCTCACTCCTCCTACTACTTCCCTCCCCTCATCCCCTCCCTCCCCTCCCTCCCCTTCCCTCAGTCCATTCCCCATCCACTCCTCTCAACAAGTAAGGGCTCCCATGGGAGTCCACAAAGTCTGGCACATTGAGTTGGGACAGGATCAAACCCCTCCCTACTGCATTAAGGCTGAAAATGGCATCAACCGTAGGGAATGTGCTCCAACAAGGTAGTTCATGCACCAGGAATACATCCTGGACTTACTGCCAGGGGCCTCTCAATGTTCAGGTTCTCTTAACTTGCCATTTTATTTTTCACTTCTAACCTTTTAAAAATAATGGTTGATCTATTGGGAGCTCACTAAGGCCAGCTGGATTGTGACTGAAAAAGCATGGGATAAACCCGGACTCTCTGAATATGGCGGACAATGAGGGTTGTTGAGAAGCCAAGGACAATGGCACTGGGTTTTGATCCTGCTTCTTGTTCTGGCTTTGTGGGGGCCTAGCCAGTTTGGATGTTCACCTTCCTAGACCAAGATGAAGGGGGGAGGACTTTGGACTTTCCACAGGGCAGGGAACCCTGACTGCTCTTCAGACTCGAGAGGGAGGGGGAGAGGAGTGGGGGGAAGGTGGGAGGAGTGGGAGGCTGGGAGGAGGCGGAAATTTTTTTTTCAATAGAAAAATAAAAAAAAAATAATGGTTGTCTTTTCTGACTTAAATGATCTTGTCCTCCTTTAAACTCCAATTGATTTCACATCTTGTTTTCCTACCCTTGAAATATTTCTTTCAAACTATTTGTCCTACTACCCTGGCATTTCTTGTTCATTATCCCTTTCCCTGGGGGTCCTTCTTCATTATTTTATCTCCCTCATTAAGACTGTAAGTGAGCTGCCTAAGAGGGAGGTCAACACAATTTGGGTAACCAGTGCTGGGTCACGACTTCTTGGAGTCTGACCCAGACCATTTTATGTTAGCCATATTTAAAAATAATTTGAAAAGATATTTTTATGATAACAATTAACTAAATCCCAATTGCACAAAAATTTTAAGACATGTTTACAATGAGATTCTTTACAAGGACATCTGGCTTCTTTGACAAGAATAGATACTGTTGAATCAGAGATGATGCTTAAGATTTGGCTTTAAGAGAGATTGACTGAAGTAAGCATAATTCCTGAGGGTGCGAGAATTGCAGAGAAAAATTTATAGCTCAATAAAATCAATAACATTTTCAAAAAGACATGTGCACATTAGAAAGACAATGAAGGTGTCAGGTTCCATAGAACTGGAGTTACAGGAGTTTGGAAACTGCTCCTTGAGCATGCCAGGAACTGAACTTGAGTTATCTGCAAGAGCAGCAAGCACTCTTTACTGCTGAGCTATCTGTATTAGCTACTTACCTGGTTGCAGCAACATAAGGTCTGACAAAATTAAACAAACAAACAAAAACCAGCAAGCACCAAGATGACCAAACGAGAGGGACAGACCAACCTTTCTTCCCTCCTGACCACCTGGAAATCAAGCCCAGACATTGCTCATTCAAGGCAAATGGTATACCAACTATACTGCAACTCAGGAAAAAACTCACTCCAGGAAAGACATACATTTATATATAAATTATATCTAAAATTTTACCTACATAAATTATACACATACATAAAATATATTTCCTGCAAGAACTGCCTCTTATGACTATGGAATTTGAGAAGTGCTTTTTCCACATTTCAAATGGAAGACCAGAAAACCTGGTGTGATGATACATTCTCAGTGAGAACTGGGGGTTAATGGTATTGCCCCAATTCAAGTTCAATGCCTGAGACCTATAACATTTATGGATAAATTTTTCTTCTCACCTCTCACCCTCTATTTTTTGTCTTATTATGAGTGTATGAGAAAGATCATGAAAATATCATGACGTGGATGATACCACAATCTACCTTAGTTTTTGCCACTGCTATTAAAGATGAGGCTTTATTCGAGGCAATTTTGCCTCTATATTTTAGCTGATATTGATGCTGGGGAATAAGAAGCAGAGTCTGAGATACTAGAAAGGTTCATGAAGTCTGGAGAGATGATTCAGTAGTGAAAATAGTTGTTACAAGCATGCAGAACGAACTGTGGATTTCAGTATTAATGTGACAAGCTGGGTGTTCTGGGCACATCTGTAGCCCCAGCACCAAATGGTTAGGGAGAAAAGAGAAAATGGCTGGATGTATGTTCATATATACATATGGTGTCTCCTCTTTTTTTGTACCCACAATACCCACAATTAAGTGTAGTTCTCACCTCCCATCAAAGAAGCTTCCCCTAGCAGCTGGAGGCTATTATAGTGATCCACAACTGGTCAAAATTCAATGAATAAGTGATTGTGGGTGCCCAGGCCTATTTGGGACATTTGCAACACAACAACTCTTACTCCTAAGGCTCAGGGAACACTACAGAAAGATAGACAGAATGATTGTAAGAGCCAGAGGATCTGAGCACCTGTTGTGAGATAATGTCTTCTAGATACAACACGGAAGCTGTACCAATAAGCCATAGCCATAACAATACAGCTACCTAAACAATACCCAAGTATTGACAGCATCAATTGACATGCCAACCTAGATGGGGGATATTTTACAAGGCCCTACCCATAAGTGAAGAACTAAAGGCAACCAAGGGCTGCTGAGAGAGGGATAATCAATCCACTCGTGACAAGCCCCCAGTAGAGATCAGTCCTAAACACATGTATATTTGAGCACTACTAAATGGACTAGATAGGTTGTATATATGTATTTGCTTTTATATATATATATATATATATATATATATATATATATATATATATATATATATAAAAGAGGAGGTAATGAATTTGGGAGTGAGTCAGGTGACACTGTGGGAGTCTAAGAGGGGAATGAAGTGTGGGGATGATGTAAATATGGTACTCATGTGTGAAATTTAAAAAAAACAACCAAATAATTAAATACAAAATCCAAACAAACAGTAATAAACTAGGGGGAAAATTGAGGGGAAAACACTCCTAAATTAAGGGAAAGAAGAGATAGTTAAAGAATGTTGGCAAAAGAAAAGAAAACACAGGTTGTTAGAAACTTTGGACTGCCCAACATCTGATAAACACATATTTCTAAAAATTAAAAACACTTTAAGTAACAGTGGTCTTACAGCGGACCTGGAACACTGGTGAACAATATAGTCCTTCCAAAAACATGCCAACCAGCTTAAAGACAATCCAGTATAGCAGTTACTGAGGGACTGTGATGTTGAGAGCACAGGCTGCCTGCTGGTCTCTTGCAGAAGGCTGTTGGACCCATTACCCAACACATGGACAACACAGGTAAGACAAGAAGAAGGAACTATTATCATAGAACTTTTCAAACAAACTTAGGATGATATGAAATAGAATTATTTTTTAACTCTCACAACACCTGGAGATCAGAAATCATGAATAAATAAAATTATGAAGTAAAAATGTAATTAAAAATGATCCCATGTTATATTGATGCTTTCAAAAATACTGCAGAGAGAAAACCGTGTGATAAGTTATATCATTTCAATTTTCTCCTCAGGGATTTTATAGTCATATGCTTTTATGTAGAAAAATGTGATTAATAAATAGTTCTGCCCCCAAATTCCTGTTTCCAGTGTGAACAAGCACAGACACACTATAGGGTTTCCAACACAGCTTGCTGTGTTTCCAGATGACATTTTACGGGGCAGGAAAAGCCTTGCCTATGAACTTCTGAAAGGACCTCTATTGTGTAAGACTCTCTCCAGAAATTGCTCCTTTGGGCTAAAGTATTTTTCTGGAAAGTTCAAGTTAAAATTTCAAATACATCAGTAGGGACAAGCAACATGTTATTTCAATTATAAGCACAAACAGCTCAATGAAAATTTTCTTAAAATGTCTTGTACAGATTGTTATTCCTAAGAAGTATTATGTTAACAAAGGGATGGATGGCCAGATAAGCTTGGCAAGCTCTGAGTTAAATAAACTACTTACATTGCTTCTCCCTCCCTTTTATTCTTCCTCCTTCATTTATTTATTTCTTCCCCTTTTTATTCTCTGCCTCTTTAGTGTGTTCTGCCTTATTTTTGAAGCTATGATTTTTGTCTTGAATCTCTGATGTGTTTGAATAAATTTCCCGGAAGGGAGCATAGTGAAAATATTTCCAAAACTTACCTGAACATGAAGAGGCCCTTGATTTCAGAGACACAATCTTTGGCTTATCATTGTAACTATCACATGTAGAACTTAAGTTCTGTAACTGTGTGAATGAAACAGAGCTTAACCCCTGCTAAATGGTACTGGTCACTTGTGAAAACCCAGTGGACCAAATTCAAAAACAATCCTGCTCTGATGAATATAATATTTTCTAGTTTACATCTGGCATTCTTTTATCGATGTTTTGAGACTGTCTCATGTAGCCCAGACTGGCTGGATTCTTAGTTGATCTGCTTCTGCCTCCTGAGTTCTGGTATTCTAGACATGTGTAAGTCAGCTTGATACATCTCTGGTATATTTATATATCTGTGTAAAATAGAGTCTCAAAGGGTAAGAGATATATGCATATATTGGGGTAGCATTTTAAGTGGAATTTGACAAGGGAGAATTGTGGTATTTAGATGTCTCAGTGTTAAGTCTGTTTAGATAAGCATTGCATTGTTTGATAATTAAACTCTGAGTCAGGATTCTTGATGTTTCTGATCAAAATCTGTTAACTATTAAAAGTAACTGAGTACAGCTATGTGTCTGGGCATAGTATTTTGTGCTTATCTGAAAATATTTCTACATGACTCCAATTATTCATAAATGCTTTATATAACTAATTCACAAAAATTTAAGAGTGTCATATCACTTATTTGCTTTTTTGATGGAAGTGAAAGAAGGAATATGATCGACTCTAAGAAAATTTGAAGAGAGGAATACAACTTGGAATTAAGTCAAAACCAAACAATTCTCATGGCACATTATGTTCAGCCTATAATGATGAAAACGATTCTTATGATTGTCAGGTTATTGTTTACAAATTGTAGGTCCTCATGCTAAACCTCTTATCTGTTTTGCAAAATAGAGCAAAGATGAGGTTGAAGTAACTGTTCTTTCTTTTCTCTCATTCCAAAACACTGAACTGAGAGGTATCCATCAGATCTCCCTCTCTTCTTGTGCTCTCTCCTTATCACACTCTCTATTGATCACAGTTTCCTTGCTTGCACTTCTGTGATCAGGGCCATGCCTTTTCATTTAACCTGAAGGTCCTTGTTTTATTTGTGTCTGTCTCATAGATCCTGTACTTAATTCAATACTTCTGTCTATATGTGGAAACTTTCCATATTATGGACTTATCTTAGTCACCTCTGGTAGCCTAAAAAGCATATTTTTGCTCTTTATAGCTCTGGGACTAGAAATCCAAGACCAAGGTGCTGGCAGGACTGATTTCACTCCAGAATCTTGTCTCTTTACTTATAAGTGGCCATTATCTTGCTATGTGTTCATATGACCCATATTGTCTCTTACACAAGGGTATTAATCCTATCAGACAGAGCATATCCACAGCCTCATATTATCATAATCCAACTCTAATAACCTCCAAATGACTTCATCTCTAAATACCATCATTTGGGTGTTAGGGCTTCAACCCATGAGTTTGGGTGTTGTATGTGTGCCATCTAAATTTCATACATAAGATGGATCATTCCTTCCACCAACCTGTGTCATTTCTAGTCCTCCTTGGTGTGTACAATCACGGACACTTGATTCTCACCATCAGTGATTCTTTTAGTATAGAGTGACTTACCTGTATGTTTCTGTATCTGTTGCCTTCTTCGTCTTCCAAGAACTTTCCCTTACACAGAAGACACTTCTCAAATTGATCAGGTTTTAAAGTCCACCTCAAGTTGCAGATTTCATGGTGAATTTTGAGGTTTTTTTAGTTTGTATAGATACTCTCTGTTTCTGAACTCTAAATAGCTGTGGTCATACTCTAAAGAACATTTAATTATTCGCTAATACTTTATACTCCTATTAGTGACATATTCTATTGGTGTTTTTACTCTGCAGAATATTTTTGTAGCTACACCCTTCTGTGATCCCCTCAAAAGCTTCGGGAGGAAAAAATTATTGTAAACTGCATCCTTAGTGATGCTATTGTACTTATCATGGTTTTGAATGTGGTAACTGAAGGTGCTTGTGCGAATTTCTGACTTGAAGATTCATAGTTCATGTCCTCATTTCTCACTTCACTTATGATTCTTTATTTGTGTTTTCTTTCTCACCCCTTCTAATTTATGTGATATTATTCTTTATGTGTCTCTGCAGGCTGTATTTAATTCTGTCTGGCATAGATGAACAGCAATTCCAGTGAATTTCCATGAAAATATTTAGAGTTTAACTCAGTTTTATTTCTTCATACTAAATCATAAACTAAGTAATTTTATGATAGTGGCCAGTCCATTTAATAAATTAAAAAAACTCACAGTAATAATGATTTCTGCATTCTGATAGGTTAGGTAATTATTGTTTCTCAAGTAAAAATGTTAATCCTAAATTCTTGATTAAGGTAACACACTTATTCAATAAAGAAAAATATATTTTCTAGGCTCTTTTATAAATGCTTTTGTATTTATTTTCTCTTCTCAAAGCATGTTACAGAATATATTAACCTCCCACATTGAAGATGAACTCTGGGATTGTGGCCATTATACATGGTGAAAGGGTGTGAAATAATTTAACAGTAGAAACCCACCAACACACCTGACCCTAATCCATCCAGACATTAGTGCAAAGAAACTACTTACAAATTCTTATAGCATGATACCAAATCAGAAACATTTACTGTGTACTGAAAAATCCAATTGAAAAATCAAATCCAGACATGGAGAGGCGTGACATCTACAGCCAGAGCCAAGTCAGAAAAGAGTTAGCTCTCTAAATGGCCAAGTTCAACAAGACACAACTAAGGTTAACTCATCCCTCTAGGCACTTATAAAGCTCCTTGTGGGAACTTTAGAAAATGAAGTTTGCACCAATTTAGTCTTATTTTTCTTGGCCACTTAAAGGGCTAACCTTTTAGGAATTTGGCTCAGACTGGAGATATTACACTTTCAAGTGTCTGCCCTTCTCCTTTGACTTTTAATTTTTTGCATATACATAAAAATTAAAAAAAGTTAAATGTGGTGTTAGGTTATTAAGCTTAATAAGAGTGAAAGACAAAAGCAAAATACTAAAATGTGTAGAGTATGCTGACCTAAGAATGCAATTAGACTACCAGGGACACAGAACTCTTTTCTGATCTAGGTTTGAGCTGGATAATAATGTCCCAGATCAACATTGAGAGTATTTGGAAAAATCCCCAAGCCTAGTCTCCACTCTCTGCAGATGCATGAGTAGACAAATATTCTTTTTTTTTATTAGATTTTTTTTAAAGTACCAATTCAAATTCCCACTCCCTCTCCTCCTCCCATTCCCTCCATATACCCTCCTACCCCACCCCCTCCAATCTTAAAAGAGGGCAAGGCACCCTGCACTGTGGAAGGTCCAAGGCCCTCCTCAGTCTGAGCAAGGTATACATCCAAAGATAAAAGGATCCCAAAACACCAGTACATGCAGCAAAGACAAATCCCAGTGCCACTGTCAGTCTGCCCCAGCCATACAACTGTCAACTACATTCAGAGGGACTAGCTTGCTCCTATGCATGTTTTTTCCCAGTCCCACTGGAGTTGGTGAGCTCCCATTAGCTCAGGCAAACTGCTTCAGTGGATGAACCCCACATGGTCTTGACTTCTTTGCTCATATTGTCACTCCTTCCATTCTTCAACTGGACCTTGGGAGCTCAGTCCAGTGCTCCAGTGTAGGACTCAGCCTCTGTTTGCATCTGTTGCTGGACAGAGATTCTATGGTGATGTTTAAGATAATCATCAATCTGAATAGAGGGCAAGGCCAGTTTGGGCACCCTCTCCACTATTGCCTCGGGTCTTAGCTGGGGCCATCCCTGTGGACTCCTGGGAACCTCTCCAGGGCCAGGCTTCCCGCCAACCCCACAGTGGTGCCCCCAGTCAAGATATCTCTTTCCCAGCTCTCATATCTGTCCCCCCTCCAAATCGAATGTTCCATTCCCTCAAGTTCTTCTCAGCCCTTCCTTTCTTCACTCTTCCTCCCCTCCCCCTTTCTCTTACCCTGCTCCCCCGCTCCCACGTTCTTAATCCTGTCAGGCGACCCTGTCTGCCTCCACCCCCCAGGTGAGTCCATATATGTTTTTCTTTAGGTTCACCTTATTACTTAGCTTTAAATATTCTTAAAAGGGTACAACAGAGCAAGTGGGTACAACTGGAATTAATTGAGAGGTGCCTTGTAGGTAGTTACTTTAGCCAAGTCCAGGGATAACTTCCCTTCATCTTCCTTGGGATGAAGCTAGCATGTTGCATGTCATCTCAGAGGAATTGGCCATTCTTAGTGTTGCTCATCCCGTTGGGAGACAGACTGTCAAGACCAGGACAGGAATGGCTTCTAAGACTGTTTTCTTGGTAAGATGTTTACTGTCATAACTGTCAGCAAGATTCCCTTGCTGTGAAGTTGTAGATTGAAACCCCTGATCACCAAAGCAGTTTTGACCCTGTAGTCTGAAGAAAAATTTTATGACATTTGATTAACTTTTTGTAGAAATAAAGGCTATTGGAATTCCTTATGCACCCAACCCCAGGTCACTGTCCCAAATGACCTTTTACAGTTATTCCCTTAAATAGAAAAATGATATTGAATTTTGGGGCCAATAACTAATCAATTATGTTTTTACCCTCTCTTTGACAAGGTATGTAGTTGAGAAGAATGTAAAGTTGAATAAACTAAGATACTATGTCATAGTTTCAGGACCTAGGTTATAGATGATCTTTCCTTTTAATGTTTAGTATTTCTTTTTTCACCTTGCTGTTTCTAGGTGGGAAGTGGCATCAGAGGCATATTGTGATCTTATTGGTGCTTTAACCCTGGGGTTGATAATATTGAAAGCCAAGGAGAGGTTGTTTCCTACTGGGAGACATTGGTCATGATTCAGCCCTTAGAGCTTAGGAAAGGGCTGTCTGGATGTATTAATTTTCATTATTATTCAGACCATTTCTTATCACCCTACAGCTAAAAGTTATTCTCTTAAAAATTTGTTGGCAAGTTTATTTGGAAGGTTCACACTGAGGTAAAAGTTGGCAGGTGAACAGTCAGCTTCTGTTCCTAATTCTCTCTGGTTCTGTTCCAGCTCAGTCCAGAATTCTGGCACAATCTGAGGAGTGTCTGCTGGCTTCCTCAAGTTTGACCAAGAAGGCCTCCTGGGGGTGTGGTGGGGAGGCAGCTCCTGGCTGTCATTGCCCTGAGTCTCCATATCCTTACATCCCCTAGCCCAAAATGTCCTTTCCTCTGTGCCATTTCTTGGACCTGTCAAATGTGACTGAAATTCTAAGACTCAAGGTCGGAATCTGTGTTCTGATCACTTATTGATTTTTGTTTAGAGGTGCTTTTTTTTTGGTAGAAAACTAGGGAATCCTTTGCCAAGTGCCTGTGTTTCTAGTATATAACCTCAGAACTCACCTATAAAAATAAAAGGGTCCTTTGAAGTGGCTCATGCTATTATATTAATAGTTTTTTACTTTTCTTTGCCCCAAACAACATACAATTAAAAAACTGAATTGACAATTAATTATATATAATTATCACTTACAATATGATGTTTTGATTTATACATACATTGTGGAATGGCATAATTGAGCTAATTAGCATATTTGTTATTTTAAATAACTGCATTTTTTGTGGTTAAGTCCTGTAAGATCCATCCTTATGGAGCACATTCCCCTTAATTCTGGCCACGATAGCACACTGCAGACCTTTAGCTCATTCCTTCTATCTGGTTGAAATTTCCCATAATTTGACCAGAATCTTCCCAAACACCCATCCATGGCACTCACCACTTGACTCTCATAGACTCTCTTGGCTCTTTTAGATATCACATGGGACATTTTATAGTTTATAGATGAGTGAGTTAAAGCACTGTATCTGTTTCCATGCCTACTTATTTCTTTTGTATGGGGTCCTCCAAGTTCACCATCCTTCTCACAAATGTTGGGATTTCCATGGTGGTCCATGGTACATAGATGCCACATTTCCCCTTTCCATTGCCCTGTTGATTGACACTTCGATGTATTTCATATCTTAGCTGTTTTAAATAGTGCTGCAGTGAATGCAATAGTTTGACTCTCTGACACACACACAGTTCATTTTCTTTAAATATATATCCTGTACAGGATTGCTGGATCACATGGTAGTTCTATGCCACATTTCCCCTTTCTGTTGCCCTGTTGACTGATACTTGGATGTATTTCATGTCTTAGCTGTTCTAAATAGTGCTGCAGTGAATGCAATAGCTTGACTGACACACACAGTTCATTTTCCTTAGATATATATACTGTATAGGATTGCTGGATCACATGTTAGCTCTATTTATTTTTGCATGTGTGTGTGTGGACTATGTACATGTGTGTATGTAAGCTTATTCACATGTGTGCAATTGCATGTGTTTGTGTGTATGTGTGTGTGTATGTGTTCATGTTGAGGCCCAATGTTGACACTGGATGTCTTATTTGATTGCTCTCCATTTATTGAGGAAAGGTCTTTTGCTGAACACGAGACTCACCAATTACACCTAGTTTTGCTAGTCTGCTTTCTCAGAAGATCACCTATCTTGGTCTCTCCAGTAATGGGATTACAGGCAGCCTCCATGCCTGTCTGACACTGAGAATTCAAACCTGAGAGCCCTCAATCTGTTTTACAGGATGCATACATTATTTCATAGTCCCACCAATAATGTACAAGGGTCCTTTTCCCCACCCACAGGGACTTATTATTTTTCAGCTTCTTTGATGATAACCACTCTAATTGGTTTGCGATGATATTTCATATACATTTAGTTTGCATGATTAATAATGTTGGATATTTTTCCTCATTTTTTTCATATTCTGTCTTTATTTGATTGAATGACTTTTCATTTTGATATTCCATGGGTCGCTATTTTTTTTAAATACTTTTGTGAGTCTACTATAAATTTTCACTGCCTTTATACGAGGCTTATATAAGATACATTATAGTTAGAATAGGCTATTTTTATCTGGCTTAAACTTAATTTTTATTTAAATAAAACTGTTTTTTTGTACTTTATCTCCATAATTGCATCTTATTAAATTATTGTGGTAATTATTATGTTTAGCAATTTTATCTTTCAATATGTAAGTAATTTATACATTAATACCTCAGCATCAAGTTATTCTATATTTGACTGTGTACCTACTTAAAAATTTGAAAGTATAGTGAGTGTGTGTACAGGTGTGCATGCCACAATACAAGTGTGGAGATTAAAGACAACTCGGCTGAGTTAGTTCTCTCCTTCTACCACATAGAATCTGGAAATTGAACTCAGGTCACCAGATGTGGTTGCATGCACTTACACCCTCTCCGCTGACTCCCTGGCCACA
>NW_004949105.1:11915761-11917236 GCF_000317375.1 Microtus ochrogaster | reverse complement strand
ACTCACTCTATAGACCAGGCTGGCCTCAAACTCACTGAGATAGGCTTGCCTCTGCCTCCCAAGTGCTAGGATTAAAGGCATACACGACCACTGCCTGGCCTGAATACTTCATATAAGCAAGCTTTGGTGTTGATGAAATCTCTCAGCTTTGGTTTGGGAAAAAATGTTTGTTACTCAGTCAGTTCCCTAGGATAATTTTGGTAGGTACGATATTCTTGATAGTTTTTTTTCCCTTCTATACTTTGAACTAGTCACTCCATGCTGTCTTGATCTACCAGTTTCTGCTGAGAAGTCTTCTGCTAACACTACTGAAAGTTCCATGTATACGGTGGTTTGTTCTCTCATTTTACAGGTGTTACAGCTGCCCATGGAATCATGTGTCAAAAATATTGGGAAATGTTAGTTTATACTGAACATGTACAGACATTATTTTTAGCTCTTCCTCCTTAACAATGCAGTGTAACAGTTATCAGCATGGTGTTTCCATTACATTAGGTACTGTAAGTAATCTAGAAAAGATCTGGCAGCTTTCCTGTCCCCAGGAAGCTTACTTGCAGGGGCTGAAATCTCCCATCTGATAAGTCCCAGAAAGTGTATCCCATGTGCTCAGTTTTATTAATGCTGGTAATAGCTTATAAGTTTTTCAATATTTTAATGCATCTCTTCATTACATTAAAATTTACACTAATACAGAATGAAAGACTCTCCATGTAGAGAGATCAGAAGGTAAAGGAAATTTTATATATTCATCAGTTATTAATTCTAAAGCTGCTATGTACAAAGTACATAATAAACACATATTTACAGTGGAGATTCATATTTTAGAATGATGTAGTTACTGTTTGAGGTTGATTAGACTATCTGCTGCTTGAATGAGCATCATTTTGAAATTGACTGGAGAAAAGGTTTCCTGGGAGAGATGAATCTATTGCTTGAGTTTAAAAAAATAGATTTGCTATATTAGAGACAGTATAAAGCACATTTTCTGAGGAGGAACATAGTGGCAAAAGTATCAAAAATAGTTTAAAAGGCTCAATTCAAGAATGAATTTATAAATTTATGACACAGAAGTTTTGAGTAGCTGGATTTACCCAAGGCATCGCTGGTGATGTTCTCAATCATTAGATTATGATGTTGGAAAGGGACTATTATGGGCCATAGGTAGAAAGTCGTGGGATAACATTAAATAGATGATTCAGAGGTTGAATTGTCTATCATATTCAGGCCAGTTGTTCAGTTTTGTTGGGTTGATACTTACCACAGAAACACACCATGGGGTGTGCCTATAGAAGCATTTCTAGAAAGGGGTAACAGAAAAAGGAACACACACCCTGAATGTGGGTAGTACCATGTGTCTGACTAATTTATGCTCCTATATAAGACTTCACCACCACAATGGACTTATCCTCCAGCTTGACTTAGAATAAATACTACTTAAGTTACTTTTGCTATGTATTTTCTTTCTTTCTTTTTTT
>NW_004949105.1:11909100-11912162 GCF_000317375.1 Microtus ochrogaster | reverse complement strand
TTTTCTTTCATTGAGAAAAAGTAACTAATAAATGGATCTTTTGGAGTGTCAATGATTCCCTCTTTGATTTTGTTAATTATCATGAACATGAACATAAACTATGCTTTAAAGTGTTTTAATGAAATCAGTTGTTCTCTTCTCCCTGCCTGGCGTCTCTTGTTTGCTAATAAGCAATTGATGCTCAGGTGAATGAGAAATCTAGATATGTTACCTTGTCACTTTCCTGGACACTTGCTGAACAGAGAAATTATTGATCATCAATCTTTCATTAAATATTCATTTTATAGTCTTAAATCTTATTTTCAATCAATTCATAGAAATCTAGAAGCTTTCCAATATAAAAGCTACCTGGACTGTGAACATAGTGTTAGAGACTGTGTGGAATATTTTCACAAGGACTGTGTTCAGTTTCCTCAGAAGGAAGGAAAGAATTGATGATTGACAAGACAGTGTTTTTGAGACTGTTTGTTGTGTATGTACACCTGTGTAAAGGCGTTAGAAGAGGGTTTTGGATGTGATATTCATCATTGTTCACTTTATTCTCTCAAATCATAATCTCTCTCCGAACCCCAGCCTTTACTAACTCAGATGATTTTTATGTATGCATTGAAGAGGTGTTTATAAAGTTCTTATTTTCTTCTTACTACATGAATATGGCATAGTGCTGGTCACTCAGTTATAAAATAGAGAGTCCCCAGTACAAGAACTTATGCTTGTGTTCTCCTCAAAGTGATAGAGTATACTTAAGGAAAACCTCATCATGATAGAAGTTCCTGGGCCCTCCCACATCAGTCACCAACCAAGACAAGGCACCTCAATATTGACTGCAGGCCAATCTTGTTGGGGGAATTTTCTCAATAGAAGTCTTGCTGTAGGCGTAAGTCACAAACAATGCCACAGCAGTTTGGAATTATGATTAATAGGGTATTATTTATTTAAAGGGGAAAAAACTTACAGATCACCGTCAGCCCTCTGTACAACCAGGAAGGGAGTCTAGTCGTCAGCAGAGCAGGAAGTGAAGAGAGCGAGAGAAGGAAGTGGCCGCTTTTTTAAAGGGAGAGAGACCACGCCCCAATGGGCGGGTATCTCAGCAGCTATAGGCTGGAGGAGCGGAAGGACCTCCCGCAACATCTTGCCAAATGTTTCTAGTTTGTGTCAAGTTAACATCAAACTAGTCTGCAAGACTAAAAACCAGTTGGGCAAACTCCAAACTCTGCATCTCCATGTCTGATGTCAAAACACTCTTCAAATTTCCTGTTCCCATTGGCTTGTTGACTGCAACACACTTCTTTCTCTCAGACAGACTCCACTCCCTGTTAGCAGCTCTCCGTGGTTATCCCACGACTCTGGCATCTCTAACATCTTGGGTCCCAAAGCAATCCAGGCTTCCCCTTCACACACATGCCAGGCCTCAATGGTTTTCCTTATTATCAGAGGGAGAGTCTATAACCCCTTTATTGTATCCTTGATTCAAAAGTAGGAACCATGTGACTAAAATTGCCATGTTCTCCTGCTTGCTAGAGCTGAAACATGGCCTCCTCATCAATGATTACCTTCAGTGCCTAACTTGGTTGTCCTGGAACTTGCTCTATAGACCAGGCTGGTTTGGCCATATCCTTATTTTTGAAATGTATCCAATAAGAGCATTTTTTACTTTAAAGCTGCAGGAAAAAGCATTTTTTAAAAAGTTCTATGATTCATTCTTTAATACCTGGTTTTATCTCTGACAATTGCCTTTCTTTTCACTCACCATAACTGGATGCTTTTAAGAAACATGTAATGGAGACATTTTATTCTTAAGTATATAAAAATCTTCTAATAAAATAAATCCCTTCATACCTTTTTTAAAATACAGAAATGGGAGCAAAAGCTCCGACTGCAGCAGATTGTTAATACCTTGAAGTCAGTTTTGGGCATTTCTGCAAGAAAAAAAGAGAAAAAGAGAAAAATATTCTATTTCATAGTCTGATGTTTGACTCCCCTATCACCAATCATATAGCTAGAAATGTAAGCACATAGGAAGATCTGTTTCCCAAGGTCCCTGTGAGCCAGGTGATCAGGTTAATTAATTGCCAGAGAATGTGTGGTTTCTTTCCTTTCAGTAGTCTGTTATGTATAGACTTTTTTTTCTGCTTCAAAGTTGGTTTTGTTTTTACTTTTTAAAAAAAGAAGTTGCAAAAAGGTAAAATGAAGCAGGTAAACAGTTAAAGAAATACTAAATCATCTAAATCATCAATGTCAGTCAAGCAAAGACTCCAAGACACGGTTTCAGTCTGCCATGATTATGCAGATTTCAATGAGGCAAAAAAGATCTACGCATAAGAAACACAAAAGTGACATGCAGATTGGAATGTCAAAATGGATCACTATTATGTGCAAAATGTTGTAGTAATTCAGAGAGGATGGAAGCTAATGAGGAGCAGAAGTCATTGTAGACATCTACTAATGGAGACAATAGGGCACATTTCCAAGTGCAGAAAGAAGGGGCATGCTTTCTAGAGCTAGCAAACTGCCTTACTTAGGGGACACTCTTGGGACAGTATCTTAGTTTGGAAATACATGGCAGAAGCTAAACTCAGATTATAGATATATTTGAAGCCTAGGCTAAGACATACTGGGATCAGAGTGACTATGAAGAACTCCAGATCCAGGGTACATGGTATCATTGTTATCGCTCAGTTGTTATTTATTTCATGCATTGAACACATAGTATGTGACTACTAATATTTGATAGACATGATAATAAGTGTTAGTATTCAGGATTTTGTAAGGGAAAGATAGGAATAAGGGGAATTAAGTGCCTGACATAATTTTTCAATATGAGAAAATGAGGGCTAATACTAGATTATAGAGATAAAGTACTTCAACAATGAATTACCCCAGACTTTAATTCAAATACTATTATTTTAATGTATCATACAGTTGAAGTATTATGTTAAGTGTTAAGATTATAGGAATGGAGTTTCTGAGGAATCCCATCTGGACGGGTGAGTGTGTGCTATCCAGGGGTAGAGTGTCCCGGTAGAGAGCACAAACCCCCCTCCCCCAGCTCTTTCTGCAGG
>NW_004949105.1:11883514-11899438 GCF_000317375.1 Microtus ochrogaster | reverse complement strand
GGGAGGCTGGGAGGAGGCGGAAAATTTTTTTTCTTTCTTAATAAAAAAAAATAAAATTATACTTTATATATATTTAAAAAAAAGATTATAGGAATGAACACAAATGTAGGGCAAATTCAAAAAAAGGTGTAATATTACTGTCTCATGTTAAATAATAGACATGTTTTAGTAAACAGACACCACACATTTTATATACATTTAGAATAAGGACACAATAAAATATATTTTCAAATAATATAAAGAATATTTTAAATAGAACATTTTCCTCTGAAGTTTATGACTCAGTAACACCAATGACAAGAAACTAGTCATAAAACAAAGATATGAGGAAGTGAGGATTGCACAGAACTTTATATGTACAACTGATAGACATCTCTATCATCATCAGATAAAATATGATTTCTTTACAGGACCATAAAATGCATGAGACCTTGAAAAAGGGTGGTTGTGGAAGGGGTGGGGCAGGGACAAAGCACTTAAGAATGCTACCTTGAGAAATGAATCTGTTGAGTAAGTTTTAACCACTAGATTTGACCTCTAGTGATGTGTCAGAAAAGTGACAAACAAGGAATACAACACTTAAGCAGCTGGATGACATATTAAAGTCATAATATGGAGTTCTCTCCTTTACATATATAGGTTTTGCCTCTGGGAGAACACTTGTCAGGATCCTGAATATACTAACAATATACATAAATTTTGTACCTGCACACATACATAGGTATGCCTTTGTGTGCACATTCATGGTTCAATCATTGGTAAACAGCATCATCACTTCTTAGACTTCACAAGAATTTTATTTATCTAGATAAGGGTCTATTATGATTCCAAGTTATATGTTAATATAACTAGAAAGACTTGGTTTAAACAGCATTGATAAACATAAATATGCTTTAGATTAATATGTACAAAGCCAATGTATATATTATATTAGGTAATGATACACTGTAGGACTGATGATTATATAAAAATACAAGAACATTTTGTTATGTGGCATCGAAAAGAAATAAAGACAATTTTGTCTTTTAAAATCTGTAAATCTTTAAGTAACTATAGAAACTAAGAATATAGCCCTTAAAAACCTACTATACCATAAAGAAGTGGTTTTCACTCTGTGGTCATGACTCCTTTGAGGGTCAAATATCATTTATCCTGCATATCAGATATTTACATTATGACTCATAACATTAGAAAAATTGTAGTTATGAAGTAGCAACAAAATAATTTTATAGTTGAGTGTCACCAGAACATGAATAATCATTAAAATGTTGTAGACTGAGAACTACTGCTTAAAAGTGTCCATTATTCAGAGACTATTTGTCCAAATTTATTTGAAATTTTGAGACTATCAAACTTTGAAAATTGTCAAAATGATTGTACAGATAATGAAAGCTGTGAGGGATTTGGGTAGGTAGAAAATATAGGTGCTGCATTAGCTTTCTCTGGGGAGACACCAATAATAGATCAAAGTCATAACGTCACCCAATTCTAGCTTAGTGTACCACTGTGTTCACTATGGTAATTTACAGGATCATCAGTGAGGGTTTGCTTATAGGGAGTGGTGATCTCAAATACATGGATAATTGATAAGTCCTATCCCAGTATGGGTGATGACTGCCTTAAAGCTGTATAGATGGAGTCTCCCCATTCAGCTAAACTTCCATGCCTGTAGTCTTCTTGAAATACTGGTACAGCTGCTAGGGAGGTGCAGAGGAAGGCAGTTGCTAGAATCTCAGTCAGAAAACTAATGACTCTCCTCATTCCTTGTCTTTATACGAAGGAATGCCAACAGGCCCTATTTTGTTACAGTGTCATGTAGATAACCAGAGTTACTGTGATTAAGAAGGCAGCATCCATGTTAAGAGGATGGTATGCCATAATGTGAAATAGTTCAATGGATGTCACACTCTTGTCTAGGATTTCAGTTTGGCTCTCAGCACCCCTGTAATGGCTCATAACCATCTGTAACTCTCAGTCCAGAGGATTTGACACTCTCATGGCTTCTGTGAGAACTGAACACATGTGCCTATATTCCTACCCCATAATTATAAATATAAAATAAGTATTAGAAAATATATTTGACCCCAGTGCTGTAAAGAATCTCCTACCATTTCAGCATTTTGAAGATCATCTGGCACAACATTAAAATTCATGTTATAATGAACATACTACTTTGGGGGTTTATAGAACCCTAATGAATAAATGTAACATGTGAGGCATTCCCAAGGACCTACACTAGAGTGACGTGATAACTCAAATAAGCTTGCTGCTAATGGCCTTATTTTGGTTGACTGAGTTTATAGTGAACGCTTGAAACCTATATCTAATGCAAATGTTTTAGAAAAGTTCAAAAAATAAACTTATGTATAGAAATCTAAGGTACTAAATGAGCACTTCAAGATTTGAAACAATAACTAAGCACTAGAAATTCATCATTTTATTTTATCTTTGTATTCTGTCCTGTCCCCATCAGGTTGCTATTTGGTAGGGACTTTATTTCCCCTATAGTAAATAAATTGTGTACTTACCCCTATAATAAATGTATATAGTTTGGGAAGAGTTAATCATGATTATTGTGCTGTATAAATGTGAACTATTTCTACCATAGAACTTGACATTAACTGATCAGAAATACAAATTAATTCCTGTTCTCTATATATTAAACTTCTTTGTTAATTAAATGTAAGTCAAAGAGGATTGCTTTGTCTTGAAAACAGGCAACATTTGATATTATAATCCAGAGCCAATGTTCAAGTACAATTAACTCCTTTTGTGATACTGAGAGGTATGGTGATTAAATGTCAGTCACTGTCTTTATCGAATTTTGCGTCCTGTTCCCCAGACAAAATTCTCCATGGGAGAAGGTTGTAGTGCGGCGCTCCATTGCGCTCGTGCTGAGTTCCGCGTGGGCGCCGCCCGCCCCGGCACAGCCGTGACCGGACAGCGAGGTTTCTCGAGACTCCTCGCATCCGGATGATTGTAAAGTGCTGATCAGTGGCCACTGAATATAATTGAAACAGAATAGGATTTCTTCAGGACAAGGTTTTCAAAATAAAATAGAGTTGCGATCTTGGCTGAACTGGACAAAGAGAAAAGAAAATTACTTATGCAGAACCAATATTCAGCAAGTCACCCTGGAGCTAGCATCTCCCTCTCCAGACCCTCTCTTAACAAGGACTTCCGGGACCATGCTGAGCAGCAGCACATTGCAGCCCAGCAGAAGGCAGCTCTTCAGCATGCTCACGCACATTCGTCTGGATATTTCATAACTCAAGACTCGGCATTTGAGAATCTTATCCTTCCTGTCTTACTGTGCCTTGACCCAGAATGAAGAAAGTACCTATGATCAGAGGGACCTTGTAACTTAGAATTGCTTATTTTCATAAAATCTTCACCACCTTCAAGATTTGACCCCAGCACTGCACAAACAAGCTCTGATACGCATGCCGGTAATCTTGGCACTGGAGAAACAGGCAGGAAGATCAAAAGTTCAAAACCATCCTTGCTTAGGTAGTGATTTTTTTTTGTTTACAACTTTTTTTTAATTTATTTATTTATTGAGGATTTCTGCCTCCTTCCCGCCACCGCCTCCCATTTCCCTCCCCCTCCCCCGATTAAGTCCCTCTCCCTCATCAGCTTGAAGAGCCATCAGGGTTCCCTGACCTGTGGGAAGTCCAAGGACCGCCCACCTCCATCCAGGTTTAGTAAGTTGAGCATCCAAACCGCCCAGGCCCCCCCAAAGCCAGCACGTGCAGTAGGATCAAAACCCATTGCCCTTGTTCTTGAGTTCTCTGTAGCATTGCTTGTAATAGCCAGAACCTGGAAACAACCTAGATGCCCTTCAATAGAAGAATGGATGAAGAAAGTATGGAATATATACATATTAGAGTACTACTCACAAGTAAAAAACAAGAACTTTTTGAAGTTTGCGTACAAATGGATGGAAATAGAAAACACTATCCTTAGTGAGGTAAGCCAGACCCAAAAAGAGGAACATGGGATGTACTCACTCATATTTGGTTTCTAGCCATAATTAAAGGACAGTGAGCTTATAATTTGCAATCCTAGAGAAGCTAAATAAGAAGGTGAATCCAAAGACAAACATATAGGCATCCCCCTGAATATTAACCTTCATCAGGTGATGAAAGGAGACAGAGACAGAGACCCAAATTGGAGCACCGGACAGAAATCTCAAGGTCCAAATCAGGAGCAGAAGGAGGGGGAGCACGAGCAAGGAACTCAGGACCGCGAGGGGTACACCCACATTCTGAGACAATGGGGATGTTCTTTCAAGAATTCACCAAGGCCAGCTGGCCTGAGTCTGAAAAAGCATGGGATAAAACCGGACTTGCTGAACATAGCGGACAATTAGGTAGTGATTTTTGAGGCCAGACTGAGGTATAGGAAACTGCCTCAAAAAACAAAATACCAAAACCAAACAAGGACCATTTATAGTCCTAACTTTAAAGAAATGAGGGTGCTATTTAAAAATGTGAACAATAGTCTTACATTACAAAAATACTTTTGGTTTCTTGTGTTCAGAAGCAACATATGTAGAAATACTCTGAGCTATAACTCGTTCTCCTATTCTGAATGTTAAAACTCCAAATAAGACTAAATTATCAACCAATCTTTGTTTTTCAATAAATGATGTGACTAAATAAAAAAATATTCTGCATGGGAAAACTTTGTATTCACATTGCTCTCTACACTTTTTTTTACTCTCGTTGGTTCTCTTTGATTCCTCAAGCATTTGTGAAGGTTTTTATACTTAAGACAACTCTGGTTATAAAGAATCAGGTTTTAAGTTGAAAATACTTCTAATCTCAAGTGAAATTGACTATGGGTGTCTACATCTTAAGTAAATAGATGTTTATTTTGCTTTTGGCTATGTTTATCTAGCGGCAGGTAACTACTGATTTTGTTTCTATGGTGGCTCACTTGGTAGGGATGGTGTTTCTGTCCTTCCATTCCTAGTCACTAAGGCATCGACAGGCAACCTTTTGTCTTGAAGCAGAAGTAGAAGGGGATCAGTGCCAGCATATATTACCTTTTAGTGGCATCAGCACAAAGGTAGCTAAGGATGACCTTCAACTAGATCCTGCTACTTCCTTTCCCTGAGTGCTAGGATTGAAAGGGTTTTCCACACAGCTGGTTTATGTGGTACTAAAAAATACTTTATGCCTGATAGATAAGCACTCTACTACCTGTCATCTCTATCCACTAATAATTTCATTTTAATGTAATGCATTCATGCAGACTTTGACATTCATTTGCCTGTTGATATGTTTTCTATAGTTTATTACTCTGGCCAACCTATAGAATGCAGAGCCTGATTTATTTATTTAAAGTTTTATCACTTTTCAGCTGAGTGATCTTAAAAATGTTGCCTAACCTTCCTGTGCTTAAATCCCCTCAATTGTAAAAGGGGATAGTATAACATGGAGTTATTGTGGGCACTATTTGATTTGCTCTATGCATAGAACCTGGATAAAAGTCAGGGACAGTGTTAAAATTATTTGAAAGCCTTCTGTTGCTATTAGATGAGAGAGTTTATATTTAATTGATGGTAAATTTTGTTTACATAAAGAATTAGATTGCTGGGAGATGTCTTGGGAATATGCATTATCCCTCATCCTCTAACCTTTCAAGTTAGATGAAGAAAAACCAATCTTGTAGTGATATATCATGAGAACAATTCATTGTTTATTTTTGCTTTTGAAACAGGTTCTACCATTTTCCCATGACGTTCTGGAATTCTCTGTTCTCTTGCCTCAACCTCTCAAATTCTGCAACTATATATATGTTCCACCACACCTGACTTTTCCAAACATTAAAAAAATTATGAACAACTTTATGGTATTGTTTTACAGTTTTTCTGAAAACAGAATTGGAACTTTCAAAGTATTTAACTAAGGTATTCATTGCTTCTGTTTATGGGAAGTTGGCTGTCAAACAGCTTTTAGTTCCTAATCTCTTTTACTTAGAGTCTCCAAATTAAGGTTAATGTTTTCTGAATGTCTTGGAGAATAAAAAAAACATTGAATGAATTTTGCTGCTATATCTTGACCATTGAAGTTTTCAGCCAGTTGTACTTTGGTAAAACCTATATAGAGCAAGATCCGCCAACTTTAAAAGTATAATTGTTATAGATGGTAAGACCATATGACTGAAGATATTATATGCTTCACCATCACATGACATAAAAAAATGTAGCTTGAACTGTTCTGGAAGCTTCCTTCCTGATGCTAGTTTTTATATTAACCAAAGGGTCTATGCAGGCTGCTGGGAAGAATTGTCACCAACACTTTTTCTTAGTGTGTACCTTGTATGTAGCAATATTAATAGATCAGGTAAGATGACCCCACTAGTTCAGTAGTGGCAAATGAGTTATTGAGATAACCAATTACATTCTGATTGGATTTGAGGCATGTTTCTTAGAAGGAAATCATGTTTGATGTCTACTTGAAGTCTCTAGTTGGGAAGATCATAATAGTATTGCTGTCAGCTTTGGACAGCTGTCATTTTGCAGTAGTGGGTGGTGACTGCAGAGATTTGTAACTGATCAAAGTACAAATAATAAATGACTATTGAAGGCACATACATAAATGGGATATTCATACCACCCCCTCTAAGGCCCAGAGAACATCATGGAATATGGTGCCAAAAGAATGTAAGAGCTGAAGGACACGGGTGTGGTATAAAATGCTGACTTCTGGGCATGGCCTAGCTGTTGGACTCTTGAACTCACAGCGCTGTGATTACCTACCCAAGACCTTCACAATATTGGGCCTGCCAATACCCTTTTAGAGAAGGGGAGGGACAATTCATAGGAGTGTCCTCTCCCTGAAGATTCAAACATAATTAATATTTGATGAGGAAGGGAGAGACATTTTCTTTAGTGGTATTATATTAGTTACTGTTGGTTGTTGTGATAAAGTCAACTTATGGAAGAATTGATTTGGACTTATGTTTGCATAGTATTAGAGTACATAATAGTTGGGGAGACATAGTATCAAGATGATGGAATAAGAAGCTGAGAGATCACATTTCCAACCACACAGAAGCAGAGAGAGTGAACTTTAAGACAAACGAAGGTATAAACCCTCAAAGCCCACACCAAGGGATGGATGTTCTCCCTCAAGTTCCCATATCCTATGTTACCTCTCCAAATAACACCATTGTCCTGGGACCAAATGTTTAAATACATGAGCCTTTGTGGTACAATTCTCAAACAACTAGCTGTAGACATTAGTAAGTTTCTCACACTCCCGTAAACAACTATAATAAAAATCACTGGGTTGTACACATAAAAAAATCAACCTGAAAGTCGACACATTAGTTGTGAAGAGAAGGGAATCAATAGAATAAGAGAAGGAATCAAGAGAGAGTAAGGAATACATTATATGTATAAAAGTACCATAAGTATACCCACTATTTTGTATAATTAATCTTTTCTCCAAATAGTCCCCCTTCTGCTAGCATGACATTATTTTTTTAAAATGTAACTTTTAATTGTGAGATAAGACATATAATATGTATCTTACTGAACCTGGCTTATATTCTGCAACACAATGATCTTCAGTTTCATCCATTTTCCTATGAAACTATTTCCTGTATGGATACTACATAAATTCCAACAGTTGCAAAGCTACCTCAAAGGTCAAAATGACCTTAACTTGCTCCTTCATGTTTCCTTACAGTCAGTTTCTTCTCTACATGCCTGGAAGACTGGCTTTTTGTGACAATGGTTTTATTTCAGGTGATAGTGCTGGAATACATGGTGATGGGATTACTGGCTGGTTTTGCCTTTTAAAGAAACTTCAAAATATTTTTTTTAAAGCAGCAGCACCACCCAGAGTCTACTGGAGCTGCTGCCTGCCCTTTGTCATCACTAATGCCTTCTCATGCTAGCTATTTTCTTGGAAATGCTGTGGTCTCACTGTGACTTTACTCTTTCTTACCTAACTTCGATAGTGAGTTTCATTTCATTGTTTGTCCTTTTCTTGTGCTCATTATCTCCAGTTGCCAGTATTTGCTAAAATATTTATTAAAATGTTCTTTCTCATTTTAAAATTAAGTTGATTGGACTTTGGATTATTTTATTGTGTGAATGTTTGGTTTGGAATATGCCCAAGTGTACACATGGACACACTCAAAAATCAGAGGAAGGTGTTGTTTACCTATTCTATGGTTTCCACAATATTATTTTGAGACAGGGTTTCTCACTGCATCTGGAACTCACTGTTTTAGTGGGCTCTCAAGATGTAACCAGTTTTGTTTCCCAACGCTTGGGCTGCAGCTATTCATGGCCATGTCCATCTCTTATGTAATTGCTTATGATTTAGATCCATATGCCCATAGTTGTACAGCAAGGTCTCTTACATAATAAACAATATCCCCAACCCTCTTTATGTATTTTAGATTCATTACTCTATAATATGCCTTTTATATTACTGTTTCTTTTCTTTCCTGACAGTCTCATATGCAGTCCAGACTGACTTGAATTCACTCTGTAGCCCTGGAATTTATGACAATCGTTCTGCCTTACCATTCAGTAATGGTATTACAGTGGAGCAAATGAATCTGAGAGAGAGAAGGTGGAGTGTTGACTGAGATTTCTGTCCTCCCAGGTCCCACAGTTGTTCAGTCCCAAAGAAACACATAGAGGTCTACATTAATTACAAACTGGCTGGCCTATTAGCTCAGGCTTCTTATTAACTAATTCTTACATCTTAAATTGTTCGATTATTCTTGTTTGTGTTAGCCACGTGACTTGGTACCTTTATCAGTGAGGAGTTCTCATCTTGCTCCTTCTGCATCTGTATGCTGACTGCACATTTTGCCTTTCCTCTTCCCAAAATTCTCCTGTTCTCATTGCCCCACCTATACTTCCTGCTTGGCTACTGGCCAATCAATATTTTATTAGATTAAATTATATTAAAACAATACAACTGAGAAATCTTTATAGGGTATAAGACCATTGTCACACAGTAATGGAGGGTGCTTGGAGGAGGGAAAGTAGAGGAGGCTGCTGTAGAAATATGTGAGAGAATAAAGAAAATATTAAAAATATAAAACGAATGTTTTGTATGGTTTGTAAAATCTGTATTGGTATATCTTTACCAATTTGGGGAAGTTTGCTTCTATGATCCTACTGAAAGTCTGGTCTATACCAGTGACTTGAGAGTTATCTTCTACTGCGCCTGTAGTTGATAGATTTGTTTTTTTTTCACGGCATCTCACAGTTTCTGCTTATTCCTTTATTGTGTTTGAAAACAAATTTTATATTCTTTTATTGAATGGCTCAAATCCTCTACATTATCTCTAAATCCTGATAGTCTGTCTTGATCTACTCTAGTGGTAAGTCTTTCCCCTGAGTTTTCTAACTGGGTTATTGAGTTTTTACCCACTTTGCAAATCAAGGGATCTTGTCAAAACAATTAGTCAAAATAGAGCTTTCTAACAGGGAGAAAAACTGAATTCAGTTTTAAATTTAAAAAAATCTGTCATTGAAGGCCACGATGGTAAATATCTCAAATTTAAATGCTGATTCTAAAGAGATAAGGTTCAGTCATTTGTTTTTTGTCTTTTAGAGATAAATGAATCCATGTCTTCTTTAACTCTCTCACTGATGTTTGGAGGATTATTGAAGCTATGCTCTCACTGACAGAAATATCTCCATTCCAACTCTGTAGTCTTTTTATATTAAAGATATTCCAACATAGGCACAAACCATCTCTTTCTAAATTCTTAAATATGTGATTAACTGGGAAAATATATGACTACCTCAGATATCAATATTTTTAATGGATTGATTGATATTAAAGTTTTTTTCTATTCTGGGCCAATGCCTCATAGTAAGATTTAAGATGCTGAGAGCTGACTGTGGACAAGGAGTTGAGAAAGAATGGAGGCTAAGTCAAGCACCAAATGTGTCAGACAGGACAGATTTACAAAATAGAATATGGAAAATGTACAAAGGGAACTGGATATTTATTTATGTGTTCATACTCTTAGATGATTTCATGAATTCCTGTGGGTACACATGACATAGTCTGAAGACTTGTCCTCTTAATGTAAGTCTTAATCAAAAGGTCTCAGTAATTCTATGTGTTCCTCAGTGGAATATCAATTCCAAGGAAGGTGAGTTGTTTTAGTTAGAAGAAAATGAGTATCTCCTACATATAAACCATTGAGATCCTGAAATTCTTCTCATTGGTTTTGATGAGAGGATTATAATAAATGATCTCTCTCTCTCTCTCTTTCTCTCTCTCTCGGTCTTCTCTCTCTCTCTTTCTCTTTCTACACATACACAAACACATTCACACATACAATACATACATATCTCTTATAGGGTGATGACTTTAATAATGAGTACATGATATACTTTTATTATTATTTTAAATTTGTAATCATTGTCACGTAACTTTTTTAAATCAATTTTTATTGAGCTCTACATTTTTCTCTGCTTTCCTCCCTGCCTCTCCCCTTCTCCCTTCAACCCTCCCCCAGGATCCCATACTTCCAATTTACTCAGGAGATCTTGTCTTTTTCTACTTCCCATGTATATTAGATTTATGTAACTCTCTCTTAGTGTCCTCATTGTTGTTTAAGTTCTCTGGGATTGTGGTTTGAAGGATGATTCTCTTTGCTTTATGTTTAAAAACCACCTATGAGTGAGTACATGTGATAATTGTCATTCTGTTTGGCTTACCTCACCCAAATAATGTTTACTAGCTCCATCCATTTTCCTGCAAAATTCAAGATGTCATTATTTTTTCTGCTGTGTAGTACTCCATTATGCAAATATACCACATTTTCTGTATCCATTCTTTGGTGGAGAGGCATTTAGGTTGTTTCCAGGTTCTGACTATGACAAACAAAGCTGCTATGAACAAAGTTAAGCAGATGTCCTTGTGGCATGATTGAACATCCTTTGGATATATACCCAAAAGTGGTATGACCTGGTCTTTAGGAAGGTTGTTTCCTAATTTTCTGAGAAATCACCACACTAACATCCAAAAAGGCCGTACCAGTTGGCATTCCCACCAGTAATGCAGGAGTGTTCCCTTTACCCCAATCCTCTCCAGCATAAGTTGTCATCAGTGTTTTTGATCTTGGCCATTCTTACAGGTATAAGATGGAATCTCAGAGTTGTTTTCATTTGCATTTCTTGGATGACTAAGGATGTTGGCTGAAAGTGTCTTTCAGCCATTTTATATTCCTCTGTTGAGAGTTCTCTGTTTAGGTCTGTACTCCAGTTTTTATTGGATTATTTGTTCTTTTGATGACCAATTTCTTGAGTTCTTTGTTATTTTGGAGATCAGACCTCTGTCTGATGTGGAGTTTGTGAAGATCTTTCCCCATCCTGTGGGCTGTTTTTTTGTCTTGTTTACCATGTTCTTTGCTTTACAGAAGCTTTTCAGTTTCAGGAGGTCCCATTTAGTAATTGTTTCTCTCAGTGTTTGTGTCACATAACTTTTAAGAATCTTTGATTAATGTTTCTCTACATGATTTTCTTAGGGGAAAAAGCCTCAATTATTGTCAGTGGGAAACCCAATTATTAGTGTATTTAATTAAGAGGTTCTCTCTCAGTCACTTTTCAAAGAATAATTTAAGTTCTCTTATTTATATCAATAGGATTGTGAGATGAGGACATATTGACAGTATTCGCAGAGACTCCACTAACTAGATATTACAAAAATCTTTCTCATTTATTCACACCTTCAAAATAAAATACCCATCTTATATGAAACAGAGGCTCTCTCTCTCTCTCTCTCTCTCTCTATATATATATATATATATATATATATATATATATATGATTTAATCAATTTTTCACATTCATTTCAAAATAGAGACATTTTATTTTAGAAAACTTAGGTATTTTTCTTTATAAAATATTAGGAAAGAAATAAACTCACAGGTATCAAATCTTATAAGAAAGTAAGTATCTATGTCACTCACATTCCTTAATCAACGGGGAGGAAAAACCTGCTGTTGCAGCTGCTGATATTCAGGCCCTTGACTTTGGTTGTGTTGAAAACTTGATAGAAATTCACAGGGTGTCTTTAGTGCACCTGTCTCTTTTCTGCTTGATGAGGAGAGTGTAGAAAGTACTTAGCAGCTAGACTTCCATTCACATTCTTGAAGGTAATTTCTTGACATTCCCCAAAAGAAGATCCATTCTCCTCTCCTCTCCCAATCAATGCCTTAGGACTGTTCTAGTCCAACATATTACATCTGTGTATCGATGTAAAAAATGATCTCCATATGCATGTGTATGTGGGGTGGTCAATGGCAGGCTTCTTTAGTTTGGTTTCTGAGACATGGTTTGATTTGAAATGGCTTCATTCCGGTAATCCTTTAATAAACCTCTTTAGAGTTCTAAAAACTAGTTGCCAAATACAAACTATTCCAAATGGCCTTTTTTCCTTGAAAGATAAAGTGGTCATCGGTAGGCCCTAGAAGTATATGAACAGATGTAAAATATCCTTTATGTGTTAACCCAATTTTAATTTGTTATTTAATTCTTTGGTAACATTTTCTCTCGCTTCTGCTTCTGGAATGCCATTGCAAGAAGGTACATTTTTAAAATACAAAGGTATTTTTCAGAGTAAACATCACAGACAAATAGGCTGCAAAATCTCAAATTGATGATTAAAATGTCAGAGGAATACATTCATTCACATAAATCATTTTACAATTATAAATATTGAAAAAAATAAACATTTTATAGCAATAATCTGTTATATTTTAACATATAAAAGAAGTGCTTGTCCCTGAATTCAGCTTACTATGCCAAGGTTTTAAGTCTGATTTATATACAGTTAGGTCTATAGATGTTTTTGATAACATATTAATGATTATTGGTCATATACTTATCTATCCATCCATCTATATATTTATCATCTATCTATCTATCTATCTATCTATCTATCTATCTATCTATCTATCTATCTCTATCTATCTATCTATCTATCATCATCATCATCTATCTCTTCCTTCTAGTAAGCTAGCTAGCTGGTATCTATCTATACATTCTATGCAAATGCATTTACCCTCCTGAGGATAAATTTGACAACTATGTTTATAACTCACTTTTATCAAAAATATCAGGAAAAATGATGTCTGTATTGAACATAAAATTTACAGACTTTTTAAAAATTATAATTCTCTAAACAATACAGTAAAACAACTATTTACATGCATTTACATCATGTTAAATAATTTAAGTAAGTTAGTATTGCTCTGAAGTATTTGAGAGATGAATACAAACATTTTGTCATTTTATGAAAGGAGCCTAAGCTTCTGTGAATTTAGTATCAAGGGATACATTGTGAACAGTATTCTATGGATACTGAAAAATAATTCACACACACACACACTCACACACACACACACACACACAAACACACGTATAGGGATGTTTGCCACATTAAAGAATGAATTGCTAGTCACTTTGTACCAAGAACAATAACAAATTTCAATTTCAATTTAATTTTCAGCATTTTTTTTTTTTTGCTCGTGATTCCACCAAAGGAAATAATTATAGCTGTAGTTCAAAGAATGTTGTTAGTAAGCTTTCTTTTTTGTTCCCTTAGAGTTTACTTCTCATCTGGTTGAAATCCTTTGTTTGTCTCCTGAAATGATGCCTTGGGCTCCACTTCATTGTCTGTTTTCTCTTGTAACTCAGGATTATTTTTTCCACAACATTTCTTGTATGCGACATAAACTGCAAAAAACAATATATGAGAAGTCAAGTAAATTCCAGAATGACACCTTGAATAATTACTTTGGCTAGTGATTGACTAATGCAGCTCAGAAAGCCCTTTGCATTTTTTACAGGATGGAGGTGTTATGAGAAACCAAGTATCATTATTTTAGTTTTAGGATCACACATATGGTTGCAATGACTGCACTCAATAAGTCTGGGTGGAGAGCTTCAGAGGATGTTTGCTCAGCAAATGTGTATGCCCTTCTCATGGCTTCAAGCTGTATATGGTACTTAACAGCAAGCAAAAATCATTCACTTTGTGTTTACCCCATCCCAGTTAATTTAATAGTCTTCAACTAAATATTCTCTATATCTGTGTGAGATGCCCGGGGCCTTGGTCTGGTCATCCCTTATAAAAATTGTTGGGTCAGAACAACATGCTTAGTCTTTTGTTTTCACTATTTTTTCTTGTTGATCAGACTTCCTTTCTTCTGTGGTACAAGTATTTCTCAGCACTTTTTTCTTTCTTTCTTTGGGTGTGTTTATGAATGTGTGTGCACTTGTTTGTGTATATGTTGCTAATGTGCCTGCAGGTCCATGTGTGTATTCAGATCCATGTCCACATATGTGTAAGTGTTGGGTGCTGCTTCTCAGGTGCCACCTATCTTGCTTATTTAGACAGGGAATTTCCACTGGCCTGAAAAGCACTGGCTTGGCTAGGTTGGCTGGCCAGAAAGCTCATGCCATCTATTTATTTGTCTTGCCTCAGAATCAGACCCCTGCTGTGTCCATGTGATGTTTTCTGTGATATGAGACTCCTGTACTGGAAAGGAGCCTCTGTCTGAAAAATGGCACTGAGACATTTCTGTGATGGGCACCTGAAGGCACATGGACACATTTTGATCTATTGATCCAGAAATAGAAATAATGTAAAGATAAGTGAAATTATTTCTGGGCATTTCTAACTTAATTTTCACAGCATCTTTTTCATGTACCTCCACTTTGCATTTTCTATTAAATGTCATGAAATTTTAAAAGTAAGTTTACTTCTTTGTTTTAAATAGAACTTTAAAAATGAGGCTTAAGCACCATCAGACTTTGTATAGTCAAATGTCGGGAAAAGTTCCTTTTTGGTGGAGGAGAGTTAGTGTGGATCAGATGAGGGAAGGTGAAATATGCCATGACAGATGACATATGACAGATGACAGAGTGAAGCTGGGTTATCTATCTCTGGTACATCTTTGTTTACACTTCTTTAGTTATTTCAATATTTAAAATTTGCATGTACAAACTTGAACATTTGACTTTTGATTTTTTGATGATAAATATGGTTTGTCATTTTCTTGGTTACCTATTTAAAAAGCGTATCAAGACAAGGATTTGGGGGGAAATCATTAAAACCTGTGTTCCTTGGTAGCACAGATATGGTGCACAATAAATGTTCCTCAAAGGTTAATATGCGTCTCTCTGACTACTGAGGAAGAGAAAGTCAACAGACAGGGTCTCTCTTCTGCCTTTCTTTTAAAAAAGCCTCACTAAGACCTATAATAAAACTATAGTCTTTGCATTAGCGCATATGAAGTCGTGATAACTGACCTCCGTGGATGCATTTTTTCAAATTTATTTGTACAATAAACTGCCAGAGATAGAGAATCTTTAAAAAGTTTGTTTTAGCAATTCCAGGATTTATCCAAAAGGAACATCATAGCAGAATTTATTAGCATTATTGCTTACTTCCTAATAATATTGCAGCAAAGGCAATCTGGAAAATGCTATAGATGAGTGGGAAGGTGAACACAAGGTTGAGGTCCTCTTGGCTGAAGGAGAGCTGTACAATGGTGGAACACAGCTGAGTGTTTTGCATCCCGGTTTCCAAGGCAACTGTTCGGCACCTGAGAGTAAGAATAAAGATGTATGTGCTTTACCTGTTATTAGGCTTATTATGATCTAACAGAAATGGAAGGTATGATGAAAGCATGTACACAGACTGAAATTTTTTCTTCCCTCCCTCTCTTTCTTCGTCCCTTCTTTTCTTTCCTCCATCTCGCTCTACCTTATTTACTTTTTCCCCTTACCCATTTCCTTCTCCTGCCTTCCTTCACCCCCCTCTCTCTCTCTCTTTATCTCTTGGTTACTTTTTCCTTTCTCTTCCCTCCCTCCCTCCCTCCCTCTCTCCCTCTCTCCCTCTCTCCCTCTCTCCCTCT
>NW_004949105.1:11862800-11883414 GCF_000317375.1 Microtus ochrogaster | reverse complement strand
TTTCTTTCTTTCTTTCTTTCTTTCTTTCTTTCTTTCTTTCTTCGCTTTCTCTCTCTCTCTCTCTCTCTCTCTCTCTCTCTCTCTCTTTCTCTCTCTCTCTCTCTCCCTCTCTTTCTTCTTTCTTTCGAGATTAGTTTTTCTATGCTATCCAAGTTAGGTTGTCCTCCAACTTTTGGCAATCCTTTTGCTTCAGCTTTCCTATTGCTAGATTACAAGCATATACCTAGATTTTATCTCTACTTTTAGCATCCATATTTGCTGTATATTTTAAATATAACTTTACATTGTATAAATACTTTAATATATAAAACAACTTATTATATAGTATATATGGTTTTAAGCCTCATTTTATCTTTAATGCTTTGTATGTATGTGAATACAGGTGCACATAGTGACCAGAGCCACTGGGTGCCCTTGAGGCCAGAGTTTCAGGTGGTTCTGAGCTTCCGAATAAGGATGCGAGGGTGCAAATTCAGGTCCTCTAGAAACGCTGTACATGCTTTTAAACACTGGACCTTTTTTTCTAGTCCCAATATATTTATAAAGTGGGGGATAGGTTCATTTACTTTAACATTCCATAAACTGCAGAGAAGGTCCATTTTATCTATTCTCAAATTACGTACTTAGTGAAAGCATACAGGAGAGATCAGGGATCAGAAAACATTAAAGCTATAGCATTTCTCATTAGGCATTTATTTTAAAATTAATTTTGTTCTGATTACATTTTGATTAAAAATATGAAAGGTAAAAATATTAATGTTTCTAATCTTCAATAAAGAAAACTAAAGTAAGCGTGGAGCCAAAAGTCTCCCAGTGAGAGAGTGGCAGGGGAAGACTGAAGCCTGAGTCTGTTTGACCATGCTTAATGTGTCTCACACTATTCAGGCTTGCTCACTTCTTTTTCAGATGCACACTAATGCCTGTTTCTACACCCAATTTCCTGCCTGTCTGTTGACCTAGGTAAACCATTTGGAAAAAAATGTTTTTAGAAAAATGATAAGCAATCTTTAGTGTCTATCACCTTTGGGTGCTGAGTCCTCTGATGCTGGTTAGAGGAATATATATATATATATATTGATATATATTGATATATATATACACACACATATATACACACACACATATATACACACACACACACACACATATATATATAGTGATATATATGTATATCACAACACGAAATTGATTATTTTCATGAAACTTTGCTTATTAAATCAGAGTACATCGCAAAGGGAAAATTTTACTTCACAGGTAGGGGACTAGTGGAGAAGAATGTCAGGGAGTTGAAAATGAAGGCAGCCAGTACTTTTTGGAGATTTGTATAATTTATGAACAAATGATGCTATTTAAATATTGTAAACAGTGATTGAAAATGAAGGATTTTGAATTTGGCATCAGTATTTCCAGCTTCTATGTTTGTGTACATCCTTCACTCAAATTCAAATGTTGCAATCCTATATCTAACCCTTGTTATCTAAGAATGTAATCTTACGTGAGAACAGGGTTATTGCAGATATAATTAGTTAAGATGAAATCATTAGGGTGGCCAGTAATTTAATGTGACTTGTTGCATATTTATAAAAGGGATACTAATTTGAGCTCAGTATCATGCACAGAAGAAATAAAATGTGATGAGGTACAAGAAAAGATAGACATTAAAAGTCAAAGTGAGAGCCTCCCAATAAATCTTTAACCACAGACTGCCAAAGAAGCCAGCTCTGAGCTGCCTTAAGTATGATTTCTGATCTGTGAAACTGTAAGAATGCGTCTTTTTTTTTTAGCCAAAATGATCCACTTAGGGGTAGTTTTTCTTATTTTTAATTAAAAGTTATTTTATTTGAATGGATGTTTTGTCTGCATATATGTTTATGCACCACATGTGTGCCTGGTGCTTGCAGAGGTCAGAAAATGGTATTGGATATCCTGGAACTGTAGTTACAGATGATTATGATGACTGTGAGCAGCCATGTAGGTACTGGAAAGCAAGCTTGGGTCTTCTGAAAAAGCAGCCTGTGTTCTTAATCATTGAGTCATCTCTCTATATCATATGGTTATTTCCTATTGCCACCCTAGAAAACTAGTGCAGTAGCTGTGATAAGCAAAAGTGCTCAGTCCCATTTATCTAAACCTCATACCTGTACCAGGGTTGACCAGCTATTCTAGCCAGGATAAACCCCAGGCTGTAGCCAGCTATAGGATATATCGTTCCTATAATCCATAGTTTGGGTTCAATGATCCAGGCACTTTGGTACAGTACTCCTCCAATTACAGCAATGAGAACAATGAGAATTGCACCTGCAATGGATCCAATCTGGAAGAAAAGATATATGTGAACATACTTGTGTCAAAGTGAGTCCAGAGATGTTTGTCAGATGTCAGAGATAAGCAGACTGTTTCCTTAGGAAAATGAATATGAGTTTTCTATGTCCCTTTACTTTTGTGGAAAGAGAAGAGCTTCTCCAGTATTCTAGAGACTAAGGGAACACCAGGACAATATAATCATGCTTAACTGGCCCAAGGAAGATTTCTGAGCTTGCAAAATAAAAAATTTGCTCAAGTCACATTTTATGCTTATTATAATCCTAAGTGTTTATAAAACTCAAATAAGGATAAACATAAGCCATGGTCATTATTTTTCCTTTTCAGAAAGGTTCAATTTTACTACATGTATGTCCATTTGTTCATATGTGCATATGAGTTCTAGTGCCCACAGAGTCCAGAAGGCATCCTTGGATCCTTGGATCTGGAGTTACAGGTAGTTTTGGACAGCTGTGAGCACTCTGCAAGAGCAGTACACATTCCTAATAACTGAGCCATTGCTCCAGACCTATTTTCTTCTTTGATTAAACTTAAAAACATTCGAAGATGACAATTTTGTGGGTTTTTTTCCTGTAAAACAAGAAATAACAACTACCTTATTCCCTTACATCCCACAGGCTAGTATCTACCAGTTCAGGGGTGCTGAGTTCTAGGTATGAGAAAAATATGTTCGGTATGAAAGATAAGTCCTAGGTATAAGAAAGATATGCTGTACCTTCTCAGAAAACTGCCTAGATATATTTTATAACATAAACTCAGCCTAAATAACAGCACAGTCATTGGAGAACACAGTAAAACCAATAGGGGACACTTGAATTGATGGCTTAAATACAGATGGAAGTTTGCTCCTCAGACAGGATAAAGAAGGACATTCTCTAAGGGATCTCATTAGGACTGTGGATGGCAAGTCTTCCCAATGGTATATGTAATGAGAATAACAGTTTAAGAAATGGAAAGACCATCTCATTCCAGTTCTGACTGCAGGGCACAGAGGTGTGCAGCCTGTCCCATGCATGGGGTACTTACTTTAAGTATGATCTTTGCTTTTTGGGGCCATTTGTGATTCACAAACATTCCAATGGAAACAGGGATAACAAGAGCAACGAGAGAAGTGCCTAACAACAATGAAAACAGCATTAATAAGAGAAAAAGAAAATTCAAGTAGCCTAGAAGAGGCTATTTGTCCTGTCTGTCTTCTTGAACACTGAAAACAGAATGTAGAATTATATCCACACAGATACTGCCCCCCCACAAATTCACACATCCACATATATATTTTTGTATTCCTGCTCTCTCTTTTTCCATTCCAATTTATCACAGCAGAGAAATGATGATATAAATAATTTATCTCAATCCAGAGATGACTATTTTAGAGTTCCTTATATTAACAACCTACTTTCATCCTATTTTCCAACATTTTTGCTTCCTTTATCTGTTAGATCTTTGTATTTTCAGAAAAAACACCTCCCCACAGTTTGTGAGTGTGTGTGTGTGTATTTGTGTATGTCTGTGTCTGCATATCGTGTAGTGTAGGTAGATATATTCTACACTAGCTTGTTAATTCATTGTGGTAGAAATAAATACTTATAAATTTTAAAGTTGAAAAAATATTATAAATTGCTTAATGTCCATTGGAATTTTGAAGGCTAACACACTTCACTTAAAATTCACTTCAGTTATTCAAATTTATGGCAGAGATGTGAGAGAATAAGATAAAAACCATGCCCTAAATTTCTGTGTGATAATATATATATATATATATATATGGCAACCTCTCATGTAATTATAATTCTTTATAGCACTGTGTTCACCCAACCAGATAAAAAAGCCATACTTCAATTTCACCATGGGAAATTTACTGCCATTCCTGTAACATACAATTTGTGCCTCTATATTATTTAACACTTGTTTGCCCAATAGTTCCTTTGTTTAACGAGCACTGTGGACTTCCAACTCCTCATGGACTGGTTCTTTTCCAAAATACTGTTGAAGAAGTATGAGAAAGTAAAACCAAATGTTGAAAATTTGAGAGTATATGTCTGTCTAGTGTTGGATAGATTGACTCAGGTCCCGTCAATAAACTACAGACTATGGGTATGCATATAAAACAAATCCAATAACAAATTCTTCAATGTATCAAAATTATTGTTGCTCCAAAATTACTCAGTAGAATTAAAATAATAACTAAGAGAGAGATGGGAGAAACGAAAGAAAAAAAGGAAAAGAAGGACAAGAAAATAGGAACTATTCAAGCTCAGGAAAAGGGTAGAGGAAAAGCTGTGGGAAAGACTGTTGGATTTATTGGTCATGTCTTCTAGAAAATCTAGGGAGTCTCTTTGGTTATTCCTACCATTTTAAAGAGATTTCCTTTCTTGGATCTCTAGGCCACACCATAAATTTTATTGTTTCCAGAGTTTGAAATAAAATTATCCGGATACAACTGGTTGGCTCCTTTGGCCTGGAGTCTTCCTGTCTTGGGGGAGCCTAATGTGACAGGGCAACATGTCCACGGCTTAGGACCATCCATGACAGAAGCATTTAATCTCTGTGCCAGGTAAAGCCAGAGAAGGTTCTCAGCTACTCCAGGGACCATTCTGGTTCTTCTTCACACCTACCAGTGTGGTTGGTCCCTGCCCATGGAGGGAAGGGGCTTTATGCTTACTGTCCAGGGGCTGGGAAACTGGCTCTCTCCTCTCCAGGCTTCCCCATTACTGATTTATTGTCCATGCTATCTGTGTAAGATGCCTGTTTGTACAGACCCCAAAGGAGATGTTTACACATATCAAAATCATCACATGCTATTTATTTAAGGCTATGCAATGGGAATAGAAAAAAAATGAAAAGATGAAAAGGTGGACTGAAATTTGTAGCTTCCTTATGTTTTCCTACAAAACAACTGGGTGCAATGATGCCTACCTCAGTGCGCACAAGGATGTTGTCATCAGGTACTCATTTATGTTGCTATAGCTACCTGACATGGTTCAGCTCTAGGGACTCAACTTTAGAGGGGCCTCTTTTCAATCACATGGCAGCATCTTCAGGGCTCAGCAGCATTTTTTGAGTGGGAGAGGCATACTGAGCCATGAGGAAGGTGTCACAAGCACAGTGCCTGCAGAGTAGGCTGGAAAGCCTGCCAGTAGCTATTCCCAGGTATGCAGTAATCTCGGGCAAATTAAATAATTACTCCAAGCCTCAACAACCTCATTTATAAGTGATGAAAATATCTCATGAGGCTGTCAGCTCAAGCTTTTTCACTCATTAAGACTAGAAAACAAATAGGAAAAAGATCAGTTTGGAGAACGGCCTAGGCAGACATTGTGAGCAAATAATTTTTATGTTCAAACTTTTTTTTTTACTTTTTTTTCTTTTTTTTTTTGTAATCTTCTGGCCTTCTATATGTTCTTTCGTTTGACATATTATGAGAAAATTCTTCCATGGACATGCTAATCCATTTCTCATTTTATCCTCTTTTCATAATTTATCTTTCTTACTGGGTACCATGACAACTTCTTTAATCACAGAATTTGAGAGGAAGAGGCAAGAAGATCTCTATGAGTTTAAGGCCAACCTGGTCTATATATCAAGTTTTGGGACAGCAAGAACTACATTATGATACCTTGCTATAAAACAAAGCAAAACCCAACTCAAAATATATTTGACTTAAATTATATGGTATAAGTCATCCACTTAGTAGTTCAGATTTGTTAATACTCCCACAGGATGTTTTCCAGAAGGGACCGAATATCAAAAGATGATTATTTTAAGGCTTCAATGATTTGCTTTAGTACCAAATAATATCCAATCAAAATTGTTTAGTTAGTCAACACTACCACACTGTTCAGTGTTCAAACAGATGACAATATTCAAATCTAGGGAAAGTTTCACTGAGGGGAGAGTTTGAGATGCAAGCAGGGACATACATACTTGGATTCGTATGTCAGTCTAAACCCTGATGGAAGAATATTCTACGGATATTTGGGAGTTACTCAGAGGTAAATAGAGGTATCTTTTAGATTCAAAATTCCATGAGGCATGATTAATAAAAACTCACAGAGATAAATTGGGGTTCAACCTGAAGATCTTAAAATCAAAGCATCCAGCCATTGGCTCTTACTTGACCTCAGTACAAATCTGGTGATGGATGGAGGTAGAGACAGAGACCCACACTGGAACACTGAACTGAGCTCCCAAAGTCCCAATGAGGAACAGAAGGAGGGAGAAGATGAGCAAGGAAGTCAGGACCAAGAGGGGTGCACCCACCCACGGAGACAGTGGGGCTGATCTATTGGGAGCTCACCAATGCCAGCTGGATTGTGATTGGAAAAGCAGGGGATAAACCCGGACTCTCTGAATATGGTGGACAATGAGGGTTGCTGAGAAGCCAAGGACAATGGCACTGGGTTTTGATCCTACTTCTTGTTCTGGCTTTGTGGGGGCCTAGCCAGTTTGGATGTTTACCTTCCTAGACCAGGATGGAGGGGGGAGGACTTTGGACTTTCTACAGGGCAAGGAACCCTGACTGCTCTTCAGACTTAAGAGGGAGGGGGAGAGGAGTGGGGGGAGGGCGGGAGGAATGGGAGGCTGGGAGGAGGAGGAAATTTTTTTTTCTCAATTAAAAAAAAATTCAAAGAAAACACACACACAAAAAAAAAATGCTGATCCTACCTCCAGAATGAGACTGAGACTGAAAACTGTCTCCTCCCATCTGATAACCCTATCTAGTTCTGGAATTAAAGGCAACACCATTGGGATTAAAGGAATGTGCCGCTCGGCTTCTCTGGCAAACTAGTGTGGCTGCTGGGATTAAAGTTGTGTGTTACCACTTCCCGGTCAGTAAGGCTGACCAGTGAGGCTGTTTTACTCTCTGATCCTCAGGTATGTTTTATTTATTAAAACACAAATGAAATGCCACTCCAATTCATCACTGAAATCATGAGTAACTCATCATTTTAATGCGGGGGCGAGAAAAACTACATTACAGATTGTCTCTCAGTCAGGGCTCATAATATTTGTTCTAACTCAGTTGTTTACAGGTTGAATCACATTTGATCATGAAAATAATCTTTCCTTAAAGTGGAAGTGACTTTTAGTCTAGTTTCTCACCTCACAAGAATTCCTTTTTAAAATATCGTGGGGGAGTTTCTGCTTGACCTTGAATGTGTATTTCTGTTAAGAGTAAACCCAAACCTTTCTGAGAGAGATTAGGAAAGAATTCTTTGCAAAGTTATCTTAAGAAAATCACAATCCCAGAGAACCTAGACAACAATGAGGACCCTAAGAGAGATCTACGTAGATTTAATCTACATGGTTAGTAGAAAAAGACAAGATCTCCCGAGTAAATTGGGAGCATGGGGACCTTGGGAGAGTGTTGAAGGAGAGGGGAGAGGCAGGGAGGGGAGCAGAGAAAAATGAATATCTCAAAAAAATCAATAAAAAAGACTGTCAAAGGCAGCACAAGAATGTTGGGAGCAGTGAGACCCCAGATCCTGAATTTCTTGTAATCCCCTGATCTGAGTGCCTACAGCTGCTCTGAGCACAAGACCTTCAGGAGTTCCTGATGGCAGGAGAGTGGTTTCTGGTGGGTTTGCCTGGGGTGTGGCTATCTCTATATAATCTGCCCCTGAACACAATAAAGGGGGCATTCTTGGGGAATTCAAGGATGACCGGTGTGGCTGTCTCTTTGTCTGTGTATTTTAACCTCCAGCCCCCTTGCCCGAAGCTTGCAAACTGGGTGCCAGCGCACCGAGCGCAGACACGGGGGTGGGGTGTGCGGCTCAAGAAAACTCACAGAAACAAACTAACCTGGTTTATAAGAACTCACAGAATCTGAACCAACAACCAGAGAGGCTGCATGGGACTCACTTAGTTCTTCAATATATATGTGACAGTCCTGTAGCTTGGTCTATTTGTGGGACTCCTAACAACGAGAGCAGGGGCTGTCGCAGATGCTTAGGCTCGCTCTTGGGAACCTGTTCTTCATACTGGATTGCTTTGTCCAGTCTAAATACAAGGGGAGGTGCTTAGTCTTATGGCAGCTTGATATGTCATGCTTATTTGATACCCATGGGCAGCCTGCCCCTTTCTGAACAGAAACAGAGGAGGAGTGGATTTCAGGGGAGCAGAGGGAGGTGGAGGAGAGAATGGGAGGTATGAGGGAGTCCTGTAGCTAGGATATAAAATTAATAAATAAATTAAAACAGAGAGAGGGGCTGTCATGCAGTATACCTGCTGACCAGGGTTGTGCACTGTATTCTCCACAGCTCATTTTTTGTCAAGGCAGTTCTGAGAGACAGCCTGCTTCGCACATGTGGTAGCTCTCTCAGTCTGGACCTGATCCCACTTCATGCCATACCAGATGCTTTATTTTCTACCATTTCTTTTCTCCCCAAAACAGAAAAGTTTCTTCAAGATGGGAGACATTTAGAAGTTAAAATGAAAAAGGACAGAATAGTGACTAGCTAATTTGACTTCTAGGACATGAAAATATGGAGCATACCATTAAATTGACATTTATATCAATTTTTATATTTTTATCATTTATATCTTACAGTTGAGGATAGAGAATAATATATTTCACTCAGAAGTGCCCCATCTGTAACCCATGACTACCAACTACCATGAAAACATGCTATTTGTTTGTTTTTACTTGTGTGTGTGTTCTTCAATTTGAATATTTGGTGCAAACACCCATTACCATAAATCCACCACTGGAAAAATGGTGGCTCCCTTTTGCCAGCAGCCTAATTATCCTCAGGGGGAGACTCTTAGGTTAAGACTGCATTCCTAAAACTGTTCCCCCCCATGTTATTATGAACTGAGGCAAATTTAGTTTCTCTTCTTGGTCATGTTTTGGAATTTGCATTCTTTTAATATTTCTGCAAACTCAGAGTGAATTCATAATGAAATTATACATGGGAAAAAAGATTTGCCCCTAGGTCAAAGGGAAATGATGTGTGTGAGCTTGGAACTTGGCCTTAGATCCTAATGGGGACTAAGCAGAGATCTTGAGGATAATATGAAACATACCACAGAGAAATTACTTACCGATGCTATCATAGGGAATCACAATTGTCCCCGAGTCGACCCATGTCTTGGTATAGAGGAAGAGGCAAAGGGGCATCATTCCAAGGGCCAGCAGTGTGGAGCAAGTGGTCATGCTAACACTGGAATGAAACAAACAGCTTGAGGTGACTACCTGTGTTTTCTACAGGAGGTGTGCTTTCATTTTCAATTTTGGTGAAACTCAACCAGTACATCATTCTGTATGGAGATAGAAATACATAGTGGTCATGTTTATAAAGTGCCTGGCTTTGGTCAGAGTCACCTGTATTTGGTGCCTTCTCACATAGTCTGATTATCCTTCCCTCAGAATCTGTTTTCACAGATCATAGAGGGCAGTCAATGATACATAAAAATAATTTTTGAAGTTGGTACCAAGTGTCTGAGCTTGTAACCTGTTGTATATGATTTTTTTTCCCACTAAGCACAGCCTACCAAACCAGACTCTCTGGGAATAGAAATTACCTTGATGTAGTAGCCATGACAATGAAATAAGTCAAACAGTATGATGCTAAGTAGTCTTGATAATGGTAATGGAAGTAGTGACATTTTCCTGTAGTAGGGGTGTTGGAAGGGTCACAGGACCCTACCCAGAATTACAGTCTGAAACCCATTCCCTTTTGCCCCATCCCATATCCTAGTAATATTGGGAGCTTCTACAGCATGCATGAAATGGAAGGTTGATGCAGGGGTAGATTCTGAGTATGATGGGCTGGACTTTGTGATAATGCATCTGTTCGGGGGGTTATTGACACTTCTAGGAGTAACCTCTTCTCTGTGCTTTCTAAGTAAGTTCGATAAACTCATTGGTTCAACAAGTGGGACTTGGGTGAAATCCTTACTTTGGTCTCTTATCAAGGCGAATAGATGTTTGCTCACAACTTCCCTAGGAAAGTTAATGTAACATCACTGTTTGAGTCGACAATAAGACATCAGCTAATACTTTGTTCATTATGGGTGCCTGACTGAGTAGGAAGATTTTGTTTTGTGATCTGGAGGAATTTATTAAATTAAATGATGCTCTTCTCAGTACTGTACCAGAGTATGGATGAGAGACTTGAGTAGGGGTCTTCTTGGTCCTCCTCAAAATGTCCTGGACACAGGGTTACAGTCTCTGCTTGTAGAACAGAGGGACTTAATACTTGAGCTGCAAAGGCACATACTGAGTTGGAAGAATGTGATGTCGCTTACTGTGTGGATCTTGGTAATGCATTAATTGGGCTTCTCTTTGTCACTGTTACCTCACTATGAATAATTAACAGTCAGTGGAGTTTGGTTTCTGGAACAATACCAAAAGGAAAGTCAGTTGTATTTATAGTAAATGCCCCCCTCCAAACAAGTTGTAAAGAAAGTAAGCATATGAAGAGAAATGATTTTCTCTCGAAGCTCTATAATAAATTTGCATAATTTGGGCAAAATAATGGGTAGTAACAAAGTCATTTAGCAATCTTATAAAAAAGTGATTAAAATGTTTGTGTCAATAGAGGCTTTCCAAAGGCAAGGAGAAATGATAGACCAGGTAGCATATGTTTTCACCCACATATAGAACCACCCTGTCCAACCACCCCTGTCCAACCACCATCTGTCTGTCTGTGTCTCAATGTCTCTGACTCTATTATCTATCTATCTATCTATCTATCTATCTATCTATCTATCTATCTATCTATCTATCTATCTATCTATCATTTATCTATCTACCTATCTATCTATCTATATCCATTTGTGGAGAAACATTCACAAGATTGGACCTATTAACTTTCTATCATGGCTGGGACATGTGTGCTCACAGAGCTGTGCGCCTCCCCAAGGATTTATACAGTCAATGGTTGTTTGAGAATGAGAGATATTTTCTTTAGTAGGGTAGCTGACTATGAGTTGTCTATGTTCCTGTAAAAGCAACCCGAATTAAACTCATTGTTTCCTTAAACTAGATTTTCATGTAATAATCCCTTTGCTTCTATTGTTGGTGTTTTATCTATGATTAGTAGCTGTTTATTCACATCTCCTCAGAAAAATGCCACACAATGGTATATAATGACCTGAAGGCAGAGGAGGACTAAGGCAAAAGTGTGGGGAGGGCATTGGGAACAGCCAATCTTAGTGAAGGACAATGGCAATCTATGAACTGAGACATCATAATGAAATATGTTGTTTTACACACTAACTAAAATGAAATAAAGAATTTTTCATAAATTTAATTGTAGTCATAGAAAACTAAGGTAGTCAAAAAAACCATCAACAACTGAAAAGCAACAAATATACAAAAACATTCATTTACTAGCAATGCTTTATCATTTTTGTAACTAAAACACTGGAATATTCAAATCTGTTCCTCTTTCCTTTTTTCACCATTCTGGCATTCTTTTTCTTAACTTGCTCCCCAATAAAAACCCTTTGTTACTGGCTGGCCATATAGTATATCCTCACAGTGGGAAAGCAATTCAGGGGAACAGGATTCTTATCAGCTCATGGTGAAGAGGAAGAGCCATTTGTTTTTAAACTTCATGGGAGAGAAAAAGATAGAAGTTGGAAAATGAAGGGTTTAGGTGTAGTGGGAAACGTGACAGTAAGATGTTGAGGAATCTTGATGAGTCTAGACTTTGATGTTATCTGAGCTAATAACAAGAACAAAAATACTGTTGAAATGGTTCACAATAAAGAGAATAATAACTTCACAAAACAAAAATGAATTTTATGGAAAAAAATTTAATTTTTATAAAAGGCATACATGTTGAAATATAAAAACTTATGAAAGAGCACATTGGAACTATAAAAACTCTAATGAATTAGAAAATTAAAGATACAATTTGGTTTTAATTCTTATGTCAGTCTATTAATTGCTAGGGAAAACATTTACAAATATGGGGAAATAAACTCATAACTAAAGAGTTGGTATGTGTTGAGGAATTGAGTGGAATCAAGGATAAATAAATACAAAAGTCTACAATCACATCAAAAGTGAAACTCTACCTTTGAAATATCAACAAATATATGTCTGATTCTGTAGACTGTGCAGGTGGTAGGTATGATGTAATCAAAAGTCAAGTGCTAAGAAGAGACCATCAGATATTTTCCATCTAAATCCCAAACCTGACACTTATATTCACCAACTTGATGACCTTGGCAAAGATTATAAACCTTAATTTTTCTCATCTGTCAATGCAGAAGACCCTAGGATTCTTAGGAGAGTTAAAATACACCAATGTTTTTTCAGAATTTAGCTTTACATTTGGTCCCTCAAAGTGTCTGATAAACACTAGCATCTAATCAACACTAGCTAGTAAAATAAAATCAATATTTCATGGAAGCAACAGAGTTTGCTTAATGTGAGTAAAGATAAAAGAAAGAGTCCAGTGGGATTGGATTGGTTCTCCAACAAGAGAGAAGAGATGAGTGTATGTGTATTTGAAAGAGGAGGCATTGATCTGACAGGTCAGAGGGTTATGGATCTTGAAAATATCAATGAACAGCTAAGTGGAATATGAAATATACAATGATTAGCCAAAGACAAAGGTCATGGTTGGAAAAAACACTAAACAAAAACCTAGAAATTAATGAGTATATAAGACAATAAGAGTTGGGGAAACTGAGGAAAAGATGAATGAGAGTAAGACATGAATAAGAGAGAATGAAATGGAACTAAAGGAAAGCTTTTGCATGGTGTGGCTGAGCCTATCGCTAAGGAGACATCATATATCCACCTTTGTGTGGGGACAGACCAGAGAGACAGAGGAGAAAGCAAATCTCAGTGTCCCTGAGCCATAAACCTTTGTTGCCACCAGATTCACTTGTCTGCCTCCCTTAATTTTTCCCTGATATACTTTATGCACATTATGCCCATGACACAGATTAACTGAGAATTTCTGTGTACTGATCAAATAACAATGTCCCAGGTTTCAGGTTATCAGAGAAATAGCTGAAATACTAATTGCTGCTAAAAAAGGACAACTGTTTCTATTTATTCACACATTTAAGTAATTAGAGATTGCGAAATTCTGAGAATAGATAATGGGGGACAGATAAATAGTTTCTTCTTTCAGGGACCACATCCAAGAAAGGCAAAGCAAAATGACAATGTTTTTGGAGCTATTTTGCATGGTTAACTCTAGTAATAAAGGTAGCTGTTTTAAAATTATCATTTCTGACATTGCTAGAATTCAAGTGAAGATGAAGCATGCAATGCCCTAAGAATACAGACTTAGAAATCTAAGTGGAATATATATATAAGTCATTTTGAAACTTAGATTTCCAACACTCACTCCAGAAGAATTAAGCTATTACTTAGTAGCTGAAACTTCACTTTCTTTTTTAAAAAAAATCTTTAAACATTGTTTCCCAAACATAAAATGTGTAATGAATTCACCTTTTTTAAAAAGAAAGCTCTCTCTATTTATTTCTTTATTCATTCGTTCATTCACTTAATGTTTTGTTCATTTTTATTTATTTATGTGTTTGTGCCTGTACCATGTGTGAGTTTGTATATAAGGGTACTCACAAAGGCCAAAAAAAAAGTAATACTCTCCCCTGGAGTTAGAGTTACATTTTAATCCACCTGATATGGGTTATGGGAATGAAACTTAGGTCATCTGCAAGAGCTGCAAGTACTCTTAGTCCCTCAGACATTTCTCCAATCCCTAATGTCATCTTGCATTGAGGTATGACCACTTCTTTATGACAGAGGTATAGCACACATTTTTCATTGTGTGGTAGAACATGGTAATGTCTTCTGTGCTATACTACTAAGTAATTTGTACTCAGCATAAGTGATGTAAGGGAATTGATATGGTACCATATACAACTGATCTTATGTTCAGCAGTAATGTGACATTATTATGTTCATGTACAGGTTGTAGTGGCTGTATTGTTTGAAACTTATAAATATCAAGAAGCCATTTGGTGTAGGTCAAATCCTCAGGGTCACTCCTCACAGTCTGGTTATTATGACTTCCTGGAATTTTCACTGTGTGTGTGTGTGTGTGTGTGTGTGTGTGTGCGCGCGCGCACGCGCGCGCGCAGGTCAATGGAGTGGAAACCTAAAAAGTCCTTACTATATTGTGGTTCACAGATTAACTGTGTCAACAGAGTTTATGATTCTGTGTTATTCACAGGGCTTTTCTTTAAGAAAAGGAATATTTGTTGCTAGGCAGCAATTCCATATACCTATGCTAAAGTAATAATGTATATTCTTTGTTTTCTAAGGCATCAGAAACTAGCGCCAATTGGGAGTTGATGGCTCGTTCCCTGATGCTCACCAGGCAGCCAGGAACTAACAGAGCTGAGAGCAGGTTGTCCAATATTTAATAAGCACATGATTCTTGAACAGCTCAATGTTTAACTGAAATGCAAGTCTTCATCAGGAGATGAGGAAAGTGACACTTGGCTGTCTGATTTTCAGAATTAAAAACTCCTGCTTTAGTGCTATTGATGCTTCATCTTCCTCCCTCCTTCCCAGTGCTAGTTCAAACTGATACAGGTTGGACTGGACAAACAGTACAGTTAGATTTCTTTGTTGAAAAGCAGAGAAATTGTTTTTTCTTCATTTTATAGAGAAATAAGCATAATTAAGAATTACTGATGAAGAATTCTTTTCCTTTTAGTGCCCGTCGAGATAAAATGAATTTATGTATTCTTCATTTAGTAACCAAGAAGTATTTTCTCCAAAGAACAGACAGTTTGGTGGAGCTCATGTTGGTCAGAGAGTTTGAGCTTATATTTGCACTCAAATTTCCTTGTTATAAAAAAGAAAGTTACTCCTTATTCCATTACAACAACACTTTCTCAGGTTTTTTTTACAGTTGTAGATTGGAAAAGAATTATTTAATTAAACAAAAATAAACTTGGAGTCTATTCCCAGAGATAATAAAACTTATGTTTAAGTGAGTTAGAATTCAACATGCAAGCATAGTAATCCAGACTAAGAAAGAGAGATACCAAGGCTTTCCCTCAGATGCATATCTAGATTTAAATGTACACATTCACACATAGTCATATAGACATAGGACATGGTAGAGAGTGAACTATCAGGCTAGAGCCGGGAGTCGAAAGCAAGGAAAGAACAGAGAAGGCAATGGAAGGTCTGTGACAGGAAAGTGGGAAGTGGTCTAACAGGAGTGAGAGAGAGGAACTAGGATGGTAATGAGGGGTGGTTAAGAGCAAGCAAAGCACAATGATATATGTGTATACAAATGTCACACAGAAACCTATCTTTGTGTGCTAACTAAAACTATTAAGGCTACAAAATGAAAATCTAAATCACTGTTTTGTTTCAAGATGATAACTACAAACACGCACAGGTACAAAAGGAAAGTTCCCAGTTCTCACAGCAAAGCAGATATCCCAGAAGATGCACTTATTCTTACCATTTAATTCCTCAGTCAGACATCTAGTCAGTACAGCGGATCAAACAGATATTGGAAATTATAAAGGTTTCCAAACTTAACCCCAGAAGACTGCAGGAGTTGCAGATGCCTCTGTCTTACCTGAGGTCCATGTCACCATCTACCCAATAGGCCAAGATATTGGAGGCAGTCCCTCCAGGACAGCAACCCATGATTAGTACCACCACAGCTTGTACCGGGAGGATGCCAAAGGCCATGGAGAGGATGAAGCCTGTGAGAGGCATGATTCCAAACTGACAGAGGAAGCCCACGAAGATGCCCCATGGCCGTCTTATATGTCCCAGGAACTTGTGGATTTCCACATTGCATCCCATGGAAAACATCACCAAGGCCAGGAGGATGGTGAGCACAGAGCTCATGGCCACACTGAGAATGGCATTGAAGTTGCTCTCCGGTGCTAAGCAGGAATCGCCATCGCAGACAGTTGCATTGGGATGACAGACAGAGGAATTATCCATCTTTGACTGTGTTGTTCAAATGGCCAAGTCCACAGAAGCACCTGTTCCCTGGTTCTGTAACTACTGCCACCTGAGTAACCCTTATTTAACACGTCAAACTTTTAAACCCTTTCTAAACATGTGGTACTTAGCGTCTCTTTCTAAAGACACGTTAGAGAAGCAATAAAAAACAATAAATGCTAGTAAGCCAGTTTCGAGAGGCTGAATTCCAACATAGCACAACTAATGAATCATAAAAGTCCAGAAAAACTACTGGCCAAGACAGAAAGTTATAATTAATCATTTATTGGCAGGATAATGAACTGGGACACATAAAATAGCCATGTTAATGTTTAATGCCAGGAAGGTTTGGTGAATAGTTAGTTAAAATTCAAGTAAACTCTGAATTGTCGAGCATTCTAAGGGTTGAGGTATAGGAAAGCATGTTATTCCCTCCTCTCACTTTAAGTAGGGAGGATTGGGTCTTTGAAAATTACATTAAAACAAAAACCAATAGCCCTGTGCCAAGCTACTTTACAAATTGACAACAGACTGAAGGAGGTTTCCAGCTTTCTTACAATAGCTCACATTCTTTCTTGTATGTATTACTACAGTGTCCATAAGACATATTATGTTACAGAGACTTCAAAGGGTGGGAAGAAAACTTAGGGAGGGTGATGAACACTTGAAGGTACAGATGTTTTCTGCTGGAGAGTGTCTGTCATTTGCAGCAGTCCTCAATTACTTACACATGCAACTATGCATGTATTGCCATGGCAACAGAGTGCTTTATAGATAGAGACAATACAGTTATTTAGAAGGATGAACTCTGGATTAGGTCAAAGTGACAGTATCTTTATTTGTGCTTAGAGTCAGGAATTAGAATTGGTGTGTGTGTAAAAGAAAAGGGATTCTAGAAGACTGTTGAAAATATTAAGTAGTTACCTTTGTGATAGATGAACAGAACACTGTAATTAGATATATTGGAAAGACACAAAAATAAGCAGAGAAGAAACAGTCCAATTCTCTGGTCTTTAAAACCCAACATTAGAATAGGATGGGTTATAGCACATATTTGTAGTCTCATTACTGTGCAGAAAATAAAGCATGAGGGTGTTTAGTTCAAGGCCACATGGACTGCAGAATGAGACTCCTTTTTCGTCTCTCCCCCAGGAGAAGAAACCCCCTAACAATAAATGAATAAAGAAAGAAACAAACAACAAACAAAACAAACTTAAAATAGTGTCTTAGAATTCAGTGTGCCCAAGATCCTTGTGCGCAAAGCATGTGGGTGGGGAGCGTTGTTAAAATGCAGGTTTTGAGTCTCCCCATCTGGGCTGGACTTTGTTTTAGATGAAGCTCAAGGCTGATGGTATCGATGTTGAGAATCGTCAGGGCTTTGATTGTGTCATCAGTTGTACCCGATAGTGAAGTCTGACTACTCACACTCAGAAACCGCCTGTGAGGAACAAAAGAACGGCCTTCTTATCACCACCACCAGACAGAAGAGAAAACAACCGCAGGTCCCAGCAGCTGGGGCCTGCAGACACCATCCCTTTAATCTATGGTTGAGTTGCTGACATGATCAGAGCTATTTTCTTAACTGGCCATTGATTCCTTCTCCTTGTTGATGTAACTTCTGTCCCGCGAATGTTCTTTTCTACTGTTAGGTTGCTAAATGCTTTCTCTCGTGGGTGGGCTGCAATTGGCTCTGCCAAATCTAGCCCCTGATGGCCTAGACGAGATTCGGTTGTCTAGAAGTCAGCTTCTAGGAGATCCTTTCTTCTCTCCCACTACCTGCCTCACCTTGTGGCTAAATGATTAACGAGGTTTCCCAGGAAGGCCTCTCCTTCTGCTCCTGGTTGTACCTCACCAAGAATCTCCCAGGATTGATCGATTGACCTCTGCCTCACTTCCTCACTTGGTCCTAGCTAACCCCAAGGCATGCAAGTGGGGTGCGCCCCCTGCTGCTGCCTGGGTGTACTTACCAGCACCATTTTCCCCTCCTCTCTGCCTTGCTTTACCTAATCCTTTAAGTAAAAGCAAAAAAGGTAGCCTAACATCTTAATCCATACAGCCTATTTATTTCATCAGATGTTTTTTGTTTGTCAAGCAAAATTTGAAACCTAGGTTAGAAGGATTTAGATTCGTAGATCTCTGCTAAGCAGAAAGACTGTACTATGAGGTTAAAGCACCTAACATCAGACTCTCTCCTTTGGACGCCAGGGTTGACCAGGGCAACATGCTTCATTGATGTGGCTGACATTGTGGCTGAGCTGGTCATCTGACAAAAGATTTTCTTTCTCTGCATCTTTCTTCTTCCTTTTTCAAATAAATGTATTTATTTCACTTAATTATGTAAGAATGGTCATATTATTTCTAATAAAGTAGGTTTCTAATTGTGATTTTTGATGGCTGCAAATGTGTCAATATTTTAATTGGTATATATTTCACAGTGACAGGTTTCATAAAGGCATTTTCTTTTAAGTAGATCAAAAACTTTGGCCCTAATTCTCCCTTCTCTCTCTCAGTTTCTCCCAATCCTGCTTCTGTTTTTCTGTCATATAAATAAGTGATTTTATGTATCTTTATAGACTCTAGGAGTTTCAATGAGAGAACATGAGATGTGTTTGTCTTTCTGAATATGGATTGTTTTGCTTAATATGATAATCTCTACTTGTATTAATTTTTCAGCAAAATATGTAATTTTATTCCATTTTTTCACGACTAAATAAAAGTCCAATGCATAACTATACCACTATTTTTTTTTATCTATTTCTCTCTTGACAGACTGAGAATAAGATAGAGGCTGATCTCATAACTTGGGTCTTGTGTGTAGTGCTACAATATCTATGGATGTGACAGTGTCTCCATGGTACATTGACTTGGTGACCTCTGGATACCCACCCAGGAATGATCAGCTAACACATAAGGACATTTTATTCCTAGCTTTTGAGGAATCTTTACACTGATTTCCTTTGCCACAGTGCTGGAAAAAGATAAGACAAAGTGAAGAGTACAGAAAGCAGGCTCAGAACAAAGCTGTTACCCAACTTGAAATGACTCCCTAAGGAGATCTCAACCTTCCATGCTTTGCATGTGGACAACTTGCAAATGAACAGTCTGTTTGACTAGACACAGTGTTACAGTTCTGACTCAAAAAAATGTGTCAATTACATTTCTAATTTTCACATTGTTTAGGTTCAAGAGGCCCTATACTTAAGTTTTGGGATGATTTACAATTAATGAATATCCTTAACTTTAGAGATAGTCAACTCCAAGGTGTTATAAATGTTTAACCACACAGAAATAGCTGCTTATATACAGAATTGACGGACAGATGCACATTTGACAGTGGAAAGCTGGATGTTGAAGTTGGTTTTCAATTGTCATGGTTCTAATTTCCTCATGGGAAGCTCAGTTCCCAGTGTTTCTAATGAAAGAAGTACTTTGCTGTTTTGGCATCCTGGGTGGGGGCATGGAGGTTGTGCCTTGTCTTGACACTTGAGGCTTCCCGTTGGCTCTTTTCCCATGTTGTGTCAGTTGACAAGGGCTGGGCTTTAATAGCTTGCCAGCATGTCTGCCCTAAAGTCCCATAATAAAAGATAAGCTCTCTGTTTTCTGTTGTTCCACCAGGGATGTTTCTGTTCAGACTCGTGGCCATTTGGGCTGTGAGCAAGTCTGCTGAACACCTTCCTGTCCCTGAAATGTCTCCTCCTAGCTTCTGGCCATTAATGCTCCACAGAGCATAAAGTTCCCATACCTGCTGTTATTTGAAATGAGTGGTTGATGAAGATGAGGAGTAAGGCAGCAGAGAATGGAGGCATAAAGGAGGGTTAAAGAATCAGAACTTAGTAAAGGACAAAGTACCAGGCTTGGAAGCAGAACTTGTTCCTGGGCACTTCCCTTGGAAAGTGCTAGGCACATGTTCAGGTCTTAATAACTGTGAAGCCTTACCAAAAAGGTTCAGAAAATGTACACAGATCCCGTAACCCAGTCTTCCTAAATAAAGGTATTGATATGAAGAAATCTTTAAGTGATACTTTCCGAGGACATGAACTAAATCTCCTCTATAGTAGCCCCCCCCCCCCTGAGAATATCTCCCATGCAGAATGACTTTTGTGCACACAATAGACTTCTTTACAATATTTGGAGTGGATGACCTATAATCATATATCTAATGTTGAGTGAAAGAGGCCAAACAAAAAAATCGTCCACAAAAATCAAGGCAACATACACTGTTAGAAATTACAAGAGAGCTCAGTCCAGTGCTCCAGTGTGGGTCTCTGTCTCTATCTCCATCCATCCCCAGGTGAAGGTTCTATGGTGATATGCAAGATATTCGTTAGTATTGCTATAGGATAGGCTCATTACAGGTTCCCTATCCTCAGCTGCCCA
>NW_004949105.1:11858685-11861337 GCF_000317375.1 Microtus ochrogaster | reverse complement strand
TTTTTCCTTTTCTCAATAAAAATAAGAAAAAAAAGAAATTACAAGAGACATTAACTAAAAAATGTGCACGAGGAACATTCACCTTGTGAAAGATGTCACAAGAAGTCATAGTGCAGATTCCAGAAAATAAAATACTGCTCATAAGAACATAATGGAGTACAAAACTAAACATAGAACTCTCAACAGAAGAATCTAAAATGGCTGAAAGACACTTAAGGAAATGCTCAACATCCTTAGCCAAACCAATTACACAGCAGGAAAAAAAAAAGACATCTTGAAATTTTCAGGCAAATGGATAGATCAGAAAACATCATGTTGAGTGAGGTAAGGCAGACCCAGAAAGACAAGTATCACATGTACTCTCTCATAAGTGGTTTTAGACATAAAGTTAAGAAAAATCAGCCTACAATTAACAATCCCAGAGAGCCTAGATAACAAAGAGGACCTTGAGAGACATACATAGATCAAATCTATGGGAAATAGAAAAAGACAAGATCTCCTAAGTAAATTGGGGGTGTGGGGATCATGAGAGAGGGTAGAAGTGGAGGGGGAGAAAGGGAGGGAAGGGGCAAAAGATATATCGCTCAACAAAAACAATTAAAAAAAAAGAACATCCTGGGAAAAGCTGCAGATGAAGCAATGGTCCTGGGTAATCTGAAGAGAATGACACAGCTAGAAATGGGGAGAGTTTGACATAAGATCCCTGGGTGGGGAAGGATATTTCTATTTTATTACATTAAGAAGAATGTTCCCATCTTAGGCACCTTGTGGTCAACAGTTAAGCATCTTGTAAATGTCAAAATTCTCAGGCTCAATGAACTTAATCTTTGGACAAATCCTCCTCAAAGATGACGATCTTTGTATGCTTTGGAACTTTCTAATAACAGTCTTTCAACCCTCATTTTTGAAAGGGGTTCTTGTTATACTTCCAAGGCTGATCTGAAACTACTATATAGCTCAGAGTAGCCTCAAATTCCTGATTGTTTAGCTCAAGTCCAGGGTTGCTGGCGTGTACTACTCTGGGTAGTAACTTGAAATCTTAAAGTTTAACCATATATATATTTGCTAATGTCTCTGTTATCTCTTACAAGCTCGGTAATATTTTTCTTTCTTATGTCTTTGGTTTTGCATTTAGAACCAGGATGAATAATACTTTCCAGGAAGCCATGCCATATCTGGCTATAGAGAGAGTGTTACTCTCCATTAACAGCTACCTACTGCTGTGATACCTGTTGAGATCTAGTTATGGTATGTCCCTGCTGAGGATTCCAGTCAGCTGTTAAGTGTGGGCATCTATCCAGGGGACCTGCTTTGGATGTACAATGATGCTGATGAGTTTACCCCCTCTAAGCAGGGACATTAATTCATTCACTTCATTTAAATCATCTTTAAATATGACTTCATAGAGAAGTCTTTCTCAATGATCTTATTTAAAAAGTTCCCAGCAACTCATTGGGTCCCTTATTTTGTTTATCCTTCAATCTTTCCTAGTAGGGCATGCCCTATGCATCATATATTGGAATATTTCTTTATCTACTTATTTGTTGACAGTTTATTAAGGCAGTTTTATTGTAATAGGGTTTTCTTCCTTTCTTCATTTTTTTTTCTTTTTGATTTTTCAAGCCAGGGTTTCTCTATTTAGCTCTGCCTGTCCTGGAACTCTCTCTGAATGCAATCCTTAAATTGCTAATCCCTATACTTTTTCTATGGATGTCTTTCTAAATGTGGTAGTAGTCACAAAGTCTTTTCTCTGGGAACTGAAGCCTGTGTGGCTTTCTGATATGATTCCTAACTCCATGGACCAATGATTGTCCCTAGGGAGCCAGCTTTGCTATTGCAGATTTTCCCCCTTAGCGGTCAGGGTTTATCCAGTGTGTTCTTTGTTGTTTACCTGCGTTTTGCAGCTGCTTGTCTGCTGATTACTTCCATGTGGTCTTCTTAACGTGACTTCCAGAAGTTTACATCTTCAGAACCTGAGTTTGTTATGAGAAGTTGTGCTTTATCAGAACCAGCAATGGAAGATTATATTTAAAATGAAAAATGAGGAAAAATTAGACTGTGCTCATTAGGGAACCATGGTTAGGTGGTAAAATCTTTATAAAACAAGCAAAGAAGTAATTACCTTGATTAAGTTTTGTGCCATCTTTAATAGAGAGAGAAAATCGGCAATGGGAAGGTTCACAAAGGGGCACTGGCTTGCTGGTGATTTACCATTTCTTAAAAGTATTTATAAAATGCATTCTCTTTAAGAAAAATCAATCAATTACATAGTTTAATGTACTTTTCTTTTATAATATATAATCAAATGTTTAAAATGTTTAAAAAATAATTAGAAATTCTTTTTAAAAACTAAACTGGATAATTCTCAAAATAGTTTGAAATTATAATTTGTGATATCTGTAGGAATGAAACTTATCTTTTAATGTTTATTATTTTCAAAGTTTAGTTATCTTCAAATTGAAAGATAATATCATGTGATTTTTATATTATACTGTAGTAATAGGAGCAGCGGGGCTGCATCCCCAGAACCCCGGCCGCACCCCGGCCGCCTCCGGCTAGCTTTACCCGAAATAATTACACGGACACTGTATTCTTTTAATCACTGCTTGTCCCATTTCTATCTAGCGTCTTCTAGGCTAACTCTTGCACCTG
>NW_004949105.1:11852579-11857985 GCF_000317375.1 Microtus ochrogaster | reverse complement strand
ACTCATAGGTGGTTTTTAAACATAAAGCAAAGAAAGCCAGCCTACAAACCACAATCCCAGAGAACTTAGACAACAATGAGGACACTAAGAGAGACCTACATAGATCTAATTTACATGGAAAGTAGAAAAAGACAAGATCTCCTGAGTAAATTGGGGGCATTGGGGACCTTGGGGGAAGATTAAAGAGGAGAGGTGAGAGGCAGGGAGGGGAGCAGAGAAAAATGTAGAGCTCAATAAAAATTAATAAAAAATTAAAAAAAGAGCAGCATGTACTCTTAAATGTTAATCCACTTTTCTGATCCTGATGGAGTGTTAAATTATATTGATCCTTTGGTGGACATTTAGGTGGATTCCATAGTTTGGGTGTTTGGGAATTGTATTTCCATGAACACAGGCATGACTGTTAGAAAAGTCAACAGCTTGGTCCCTGTGGCAACAGGAACAGTGGCTGTGAGTTTGTGATCTATATTGCTGTTCTGTGTTTGGAAGGTTCAGCCCTCTACATGTCTCTGACTCATACATTCTTTCGGCCCTCTCTTAGGAAATATTGCCTGAGCCTCAAAGAGTTGTTTTGTTTGAGGTTGAGTCATGACTTCAGTATTTGCACACTTCATTATTACAACTATATCTATCCTTGGGGATGCTTTTTTTTTAAATTGATGTTTGTTGAGCTCAACATTTTTCTCTGATCCCTTCTCTGCTTCTCCCCTCCCCTTCAACCCTCTCCCAAGGATCCCATGTTCCCAATTTACTCAGGAGATCTTGTCTTTTTACTACTCATGTAGATTAGATCTATGTAGGTCTTTCTTAAGTGTCCTCATTATTGTCTAGATTCTCTAGGATTGTGATTTGTAGGCTGGTTTTCTTTGCTTTATGTTTAAAAACCACCTATGAGTGAGTACATGTGATAATTGTCTTTCTGTTTCTGGATTACCTCACTCAAAATGATGTTTTCTAGCTCCATCCATTTTCCTGCAAAATTCAAGATGTCATTATTTTTTTCTGCTGTGTAGTACTCCATTGTGTAAATGTACCACTTTCCTTATCATTCTTCAGTCAATGAGGGGATGCCTTTTGTCTTAAAGCAAATTATCATTTTTAAAAAATATTTTATTGATTATTATTTTACATCCTGCGTTCCAGTCCTGTTGGGGGAGGGTGCTTGTTCATTTCCCAGCTGCCTAGACTCCAGAAATAATTACACAGAAATCTGTATTAATTGCAGTAATGTTTTGCCAATATCTTACGCATATTTCTGGCTAACTCCTTTATCTTAAATTAAACAATTTCTATTCATCTGTGTATCGCCATGTGACTGTGGCTTACCACCAAATTTCCAGTGGGCTCCTGTGGAGACGTCTGTCTCCTGCAGGCAGCTACATGTCTTCTCCCTGACTCTGCCTATTCTCTCTCTATATATCTCTTTTAGTCTGGCTTTACTCTGTTAAGCCATTGGCAAAAAGCAGCTTCTTTATCAACCAATGGCAATAAAACATATTCACAGTTTACATCATCTTCTACATCAAATCACTTTTATCTTCCTGTGCCTCCATACCTGCTCTCCATCCTTGCAACCTCCTCTCACCCCAGAAAACATTATCAACAACAAGAACAATAAAGAAAATCTCAAAGTGGAAGCTACAGTGTGTTACAGTGTATCACACAGTATACACTTTTGCCCAAACAGCTTTACTTGTAAATGTTAACTGCAATTGTAAATGTTAACCATTGGGCCATATGGTTTCTGCTACACTGTCAATACTGAATCCTCACTGGACTCCTCTCATATATCCTGTTGTTGACTTCTGTCAGGGGATCCTGCAGATTTGATTCTACAGGATAGGGCCTGTTCACACACTCCAGGAGCTCAGGGACAGGGTAGATGTTGGGTTGGGTCAACTCAAAGCCTTGATCTTGGCCTGGGTAGTAGCTAAGTTGGTCAGTCTGCCCACTCTACTGCACTGGTTCCATCAGGGCCAGCTCTCCCAGGTGAGGGTTGGGGCTGGATCTCCTGCCTATGGCAACTGGCAAGGGGCGGGATCTCCTCCTCTCTTGCTCTCATACCCTTGAAGCCGTCTCTTCTTTACCAGTACCACTAGGGCCATCTCTACTGCACTGCCCAGGCCAGACCAGATGTGGGACTGCTCTCCCAATTACTGCCGATGGCAACGGGCAGGGGCAGCGCTCTGTTTTCATGTCCTCCGGGCCAGGTCCCCCACACTGCCCAGGCAAGGGGTTGAGCCAACTCTTTTATACTTGCATCATCTCCAGGGCCAATTCTTCTGTGCTGGCTAGGCAAAGTGTGGGGGCCACTTTCCTAAGTGCTGCAGAGGGTGAGGGGAAGGATCAGTTCCCTTGATCTTGTGCCCTTGGGGCCAACTGTATAGAATGCTATAGCTCTGGAGGGATGGGGCAGCTCTGTGCTGCTTTGGGGCATTAACATGGCTCCAGATATCAACCAAGAGCAGTGAGTCTGAATGGTTTTGATGATAATGTGGGTCATGGACATAGACCCAGACCCCTGCTGCTGCATGGCCAGAAACCCAGACATGGCTGTCAGCATCAGCGTGGGCTGCTCACATCAGGGTCTTCTTTATCACCCTCGAGTCTCCAGCCCTGCCTCTCTTCATAGTGCAGAAACTGCTTCTCTTTTTCCCCCATCACTCCACTGCATACTTACTCATTTTACTGACATCTGCCCTGCCTGAGGCTCCCGTGGTGGGTGGGGCCTCTTAGGTGTCTTCTGCTCTGCTCGTACACTATAAAAGTTTTATGATGAGTATAATATATTTCTTGTCATGAGTGCTTGCATGACATCTTTGTTGCTTTCATAAATTCAAGATGTCTTGGGGCTGGAAAGTAGGCTCTATAGTTAAAAGAGATTAGTACTTCTCCAGAGGATCTGGTTTCCATTCCCAGCACCCAGATGGTATTTTACAACTGCCTGAAATTCTAGGAAGACATAGCTTTCTCTTCTGAACCCTGAGGGTACTGTATATAGATGGTACACATAGTACACATAAGCATGTGGCAAGCACACACACGTGCACAAAGAAAGAATTAGTTGAAAAACAAATCAAAAAATCAAGTTGCCTTTCCACAAGAACAGGGCCTGAACAGGTCTGCACCAAATGGGGCCCTAGAACTGAAGGTAGTGGCCACATGGCCCCATCCCTAATCCAGAAGCAATCTCTACTTGATAACCTCTTGAAAATGAAAATTTAGTTTCCTTCAAAGGCTTCTCCCTGGGGGAAATAAGCTACTCTTAAGGGTAGGCTACATGTCCAGGAGATGAAGGCCAATATAAAACTAACTCAGTAGCATCTTTAGAGGTTCCTTGTCTCACAATATGGTGTCAATAGTTTTTTTTTTTAAATTACCTTGCTTACTTTAAAAAATATCTTTCTGTTTTTATTTTAATTTTACCTTACTATTTTTTTAAGCTACAGGTACTTTTTATACATATTGGGGCTTCCAGGTTAGTGTTTTCACAGGATTCCTGAGTGTGTGAACAGATGAGTCTTTGTTTTTTGTGCCTTCTCAAAGGCTCCTCTTTTTCTTCTGTTGCTTGTTTTGTCTAATTCTGCTGTGTCAGGAATTTTTTAAATTTTTTAAATCTTATCATACTTTATTTTATTATTATACCTTAGAAACCTGTTTGTTTTCTAATGAGAGACAAAAGGGAAGTGGGTCTGGATGGAAGGAAAGATGGAGAGGATCTGGGAAGAGGCGAGGGAGAGGGAATCATAGTCAGTATATACTATGTGAAAAAATTATTTCAAATAAAAGGAAAAAGATACATTTATTGTAGCAACTTTGTTTTTTATTTATTATATAAGGGTCATCTGGGTACTTAGAGAGACCCTGTCTCAAATGAAAAGAAAGGGCTTAAGGCATGCTCGGCAGTAGAATACTTGGCTAGCTTTCACAGGCCCTGGGTTCAATCCTTACAACCTAGAACAACCAAACAAAGGAATTTTGGAAATTTTTTACTGCTAGGTGTTATAAATAATCTCCCCTGACATAAAGCAGCGATGTTGAGAATTGTGACTCCTTATCTTAGATAGATGAAAATTCATCTGTAAGCAGCACTCATTACATTTATCAAAAGACAATTTTATTACTTATGTTTTATTTGCTTTGTTTCTGAAGGTTATTTTTCAATTATTTTCCTTCATCCCGAAGGTACACTTAGCTATTTACTTAGAGAAGGCACTCTAGATGCAAAAAATTCAATTATGATTTCTTATTTTCATTTTGTCAAACTAATTTAAGCAACTATGGATTCTATTTTGGTTTGACTTGCCTTCAGAAGTTGAAATTCTGATCACTTTTTCTACATCCCTGGGTCTCTGAGTAATTAGCTTATACTTGATGCTCCTTTTGAGGTCATTTGCCTTTTCTCTCTCTGTAGTGTTTTCTTTTTGGTTTCCAGACTTTAGGTTTTTAGGTGATGTGCTTGTATGTGCATCTTGATTGGGATTCATAGTATTTCACCATCCATAAACTTCTCTCATTTTGGAAAGCCATTATTTCTATTACTGTTTTTACTATTGCTTTCCTTTCTTTCTTAAATATAATTACACATGCCCCAGGCTCTTGCCCTGTGGTTTGAATTGTTTACTCTCATGCTACCTTCTATGTAGGAGATGACAGTTACAATCATGAATTATGTGGGTACACACAGAAGATATTCATATGCAAGAAAGATACGGAGTCGGGGGAAATAGCCTGGGAAAAGAGAGTGGGAAACTGATAAGAGTAGGTAATGGGTGGGGGTAAATATGATCACAATACATTCTGTATCTGTATACAATTGTAAAAATAAAATTTAAAAAGTGAAAATGTGCTTACTATTATATCTCTTCTATAATCTCCCCTATCTTTTGATTAGAACCTATTCTTTTGATCTTACCATTTACTAGAATCAGATGAGTTTGATTCTCCTTATGAAAAGATTTGTACTTTTTTGATTTCTAGTAGTCTTTGTAGTTTTCTACGTTTGTATTAGTTTGCTGCCCCTATTAATTGTGATTGAACTCATCTCATTTCAGTTGTTGTACATTTAGTTCTATATTTTTTGTTGCTTCCAGGTTGTGTGTTTCTGTGATGAAATTACCAAGCTTTCTTGAGGTCCTTTTGAGCATTCAGCACATTTGTTTTGTAATATAAAGTCTCTAGTCTCTGGAACCACTGGAGATATGCTTCCATTCCTTTGCTTCCTGTTTGGTCTCCTTTATTCTATTCTGTCTCTCATTTTGTAGCTGTTTTCTTTTTTCTTTTTTTGTTTGCTGTTCGATTCCCACTACAGCCCTACAACCCTAAAGTCTGTGGCATGCAGCGAACCCTCCCTACTCTCTTTTGGACCTTCAAACACCCTGCCAAGCACACACACACACACACACA
>NW_004949105.1:11849619-11852479 GCF_000317375.1 Microtus ochrogaster | reverse complement strand
ACACACACACACACACACACACACACACACACACACACACACACCGTCCTCTGTCTCTACATATCCTGTCTGTTAAATTACTTCATGACTCCCAGAGCTTTTTAATGTTCACACACTTACTCTAGACTGGTGGAAAGTTGTAAAATGTTTTACGTTTACAATTTTAATGTTGATAAATTATCAACCATTTCCTTTTATCTCTGCCTACTTTTCTTTACTCTTATATAAGTTCATATTTATATAAAACATATTTCTGGGGAGTAAGATGATGATGATTCAGTGGTTAAGATTGGTTGTTGCTCTTCCAGAGGACCTGAGTTTGGTTCCAAGAACCCACCTTGGGACACTCACAACAGCCTGTAGCTGTAGCTCTAGAGGATCTCTCATTCCTGGATATTTGCACTCACCTAGACCCCTTCCCTATATATACACAAGCTTTAACTAAATATTTAAAATACTTTTTCAAATGAACTAATCATTTAAATTTATATTTCATGTGTAAGCTTTATTTCAAGAATAATATATATAATAACCAATTATCCCAGTTAATTCCACTGAAACCTCATAGCGGGGTTTGTGCCACTGCAATTGCTCTCTTATTCTGACAAATGCATTTGCTTCAAGCCTGTAGTGATCACTCAATACTTTAGGCAATGTTTTAGATTTTGATTTAGTTCACCCACTTTATTTGATAGAAGGTGGTTTGCTCCTGCATATCTTTGGGAATACCTAAGTTTTAATAGTAATTTACACAGGCATTATATTTACTTTCAAGCACATGTATTATGTTATGTATCTATAAAGTCTAGAACATACAAACGAGAGGAAACTACTGAGGTGCATAGGCCTTTGTGATATGTTGGCTTAGAAGCCTATGGATGGTACAAGGTGGTCACATGTAGATCTTTTCCCACTCACTCGTCTCTATGTTTTAAGTATCTTCACTGGACAAGTAGACAAATGCAGATTTAATATTCATCATAGCTTACAAGGAAACCATTTTGAAAGTCACTAAGAGTCTAAGAATAGCTTACATCTTTTACTTTGTACTTTACAAATCAAAACTAAAGTGTTAAGCACCTAAACCTCGGTGCTTCTCTCTGTCCCATGTTTGGTTTTCTCAAGACCTCTTACCAGGTGTTTAAGGACGCTTTAAAGGTTTTTGAAAAAAAGTGTTGTTGCTCTAATAAGGCAGCATCTAATTAGGTGGCCCAGACTGGTCTAAAAGACAAGATCCTCTTGCTCCAGCCTCCTGGGTGCTGGGATTACAGATGTGTATGTAATTTGCCAAACACCAAAATAAATACTTTTATGTAAAATGATCTTCTGAGAAAGATCTTGTGGCCCCACTCTCTCAGATTTCTCAGATTTGCAATAGTCTAGTAGTCACAAGTCTGTGAACTAGGGCTTGTCTATAGCATAGAACTAAATTACTTGTGTGGGCTGGAACAAACGGGGGCATCAAAAATTACACAAGCTTTAATTATGAAAGTGACATAGATTTAGTTTTCTTCTTTTAAGATTTCCACGTCCCCAAATTGTATTTGAGTATCATATACGGTTAATTTTTGAATCTTAAAAGCATAATAAAATTGAGCATTTAAAAAAATAAAGAGAGAACTTCTTAATAGTGGAAGATTTTAGAAACTAATTTAATTTTTCATATCACGAATGCTGTTCTACTATAGAGTGCCAACGTAACACTTTGGAACCAGAATGTCGGGTCTGACTCTCAGCTTCACTTTTACCAATCTTGCAATTGGGGTGAGTAAAACAAACCATTTTATGTCTTAGTCTCTTACATAAAATGTACCGAGTTAATCGAGATGGTATGAGTTAATGACTATGGACAGTTGTGGAGAAAAGCCTGTCACATTTATTACATTGTGAAATCACAAATGCTCACTTTTGTTAAAGTCATACAAACCAACCCAATCCTGTAATAATTTCAATGAAGAGTCACGGAATGGGGAGAAAGTGGCTTCATTACATAAAAACAGATTACTGTAAGCACTAAGGAAAAGTATTTCACTAAAGAGAGACTGAGAGGGGTTCTACCTCCTAATTCTGGTAAGAGACACACTCAGAAAGGTGATGAGAGGGGGTGGACATCCTGAATTTCTATAGGAAGGTTCACATGTGGTTTTCTGTGAACCCTTCCATGGTCCTTTCATGTGTCATATCTGTTCCATACTTGAACAGTGGGCGCCTGGTTTAATCCCCTATACCTAACATACTGTGAGGTCAATGGTGCATATTCAATAGTGTTGTAAAAATTAATACTTGATATTCTTGAAGGAATATAGGTATAGAAAAATTCATGTAAGAGACAGAATTTGATATGGATTTCAAATGATAGTTGAATTATGAGTTCAGTTGCCAAGTAGAATAATCAGTATCCGGTTGCATTTGATTTTTAGACAAACAGCAAATGATTTCTCAGGACAGAATATCTGGGAGACACATATGCTAAAAAATATTATTGTTTAAGATTTCAAATAAACAATGAATTTTGCTATAAGTAAAATGCAAAATATTGCAAGGACTATACTTATATTAGAATTATTTCTTATTTACCTGAAATTTATAATTTGCTGACTAGTAATTCTAATAGCGAGAATAGAATGTTTTTAAGCTCATGAAATGCCAAGAGTAAAATATGTTGACATTCTGCTTTTAAGTAAACCTGAATCCTTGAAGTAATAATTAGTGAAACCACGAGGTGTGTAATAACTAAAACAATACTTTCTCGACTCACTGAAATTCTTAAAAGATGCATGTTTTGGAGATCAGACCTTTGTCGGTTGCGGGGTTGGTGAAGATCTTCTCCCAGTCAGTAGGTTGTCTTTTTGTCTTAGTG
>NW_004949105.1:11840730-11847771 GCF_000317375.1 Microtus ochrogaster | reverse complement strand
GAAACTTGTTTTTTTTTTTTCCTTTTCTCAATAAAAAAAACCTATCAGATAAAAAAATTAAAAAAAAAAGATTTGGATTTACCTTAAAAAAAAAAAAGATGCATGTTGCAGTTTCTGTGTACCCTTCTCAATCCCAGCCTGTCCTCCCACCCTCCTATGTGAGGCAAAGGTCACAGAGCTTCTGACACATTTAGCCTTTTGGTCATTGAACCTGTACAGTTTTTAAAATGCCACTGCCTTTATAACAGACAGCTATATGACTGTGCTTAAGGAAAAGCACATATTTGAACACGTCCAATGACTTTATTGGAGCCCTTCAATGCACAAACCACCCACATCAGTTTCTTTAGATAGACTCAACCCTGGACCTTGACCAGTGTTATGTAAGTTAGTTCAAACACTTCTCCTCTCAGTGTCAGCGTTTCCCACTTGCCCTCTAGTTTTTTTTCAATGGTTTTCTCTCCCCCTTTCTTCTTAGATATTTTTCTAAAGAATCTGAAAACAAAGAAAACTGTTAGAGTTTTCCTGTTTATCATAGTGCACTTTATACTCATGTTTATCACAATAGCCTGGAACTACATAGTGGGTAGCAGATTGAGACCTATCTTAAAACAAATGAGAAAAAAAAAAGAATCAAGCAATCTATATAAATGGAGTAGTACATTGTTTCAAATATTTCTCTTGAAAAATAAGCTAAAGCATCAAATATATCTCTTAATATTATTTTGCTTTGTACTTAAAATATTGACTATAAAGTCCCAGTATACAGTTGGATTCATTGCTTTTCAACTTGCAACTTTCGAAATGTATGATGTTTAAAAGTCTCAGATTGGGAAGAAAAATAACAGGGAATAAGAAACAAAGTTGGGGAATACTAAAGAATTGTTAATTTTCTACCAGGATTTATAATATTCTATGATTATGCCAGATTTTATTACTGAGTTTTAAAAATTTGTTTGCAGTGAGACAGTAGAGGAATTTAAACTTCATGTGTATTGTCTAAGTATAGTATTAATGTAATGACAAATACCACATCTTGTACAGTTCACAGGGAAAGGACATTTTCAATGTCAGGTAGTACCTGTAGAGAGCTTCTTGTGTCTCACAAGGTAGAAGATCTGGTAACTGTGTTTTGAAAAGACATCAAAAAGAGAATACTTGCTTTAATTCTGTCCCAGAGTAACCATTTAATCTACCTCAAGGGCTGTGCTTTAATTATGTCACCCACCCCCTAATTAGGCACTTATAAATATGGTAGCACTTGGAAATAAGTTTCTAAATCATTGATTTGAAGAGAACAATAAAGCTATATCAAGAATGTAAAATTGTTTTAGAGATAACTCAAAGAAAAGGTATTGTGCCAAAGAATAATAGTCTAGTTTTGGTTTTTAATCTTCATTTTATTTCAGTGGTGCAATAACCTGCTGCACTAAGCAGTTAACAGAGAACATGAAGTTCCATTGAACTTTCACCTGGAAATACTTACTGTGTGATGTGGGAGTCTCGTTATCTAGTTTCTTTCTCTCATCACTTATCTCTGGCTTGCAGTATATAGGCCCAGCCCACTGAGAATATTGTTTACTCCCAATTACTGGAATGTCAATGGGAAGGGTAAAGATATGATATTGACAGTAGTAGTAAAATTTCAAATCAAAGAAATATGAATTAAGTATAAAGATATTTCCAAACAATATAGTCTCCAACTCAAGTTGAGAAGTTGAGTGTTTTCTGCTTGTCAGGATCTTCTCTGATCAGCAGCAGAGTATAGAGTGATACAGTCTTTACCCTCAGGTGAACATTTGGATGGTTGCAGAGAAGAAACACAGAGCAGAATGTAATAAGTACCGGGGTAGAGAAGAGGTTAGAAATACTGTGTATGAATGTGGGCGGGTGTGGCGACTATGCTCAGGAGTTTGACATGGAAAATGAACAAGAATAGAGAGAACTGAGAGAACAAATTTCATACTATTGTGACCCCTTGTGAGAACTGACTAGCAGCCAATGCAGTATACAGTGTGTGTTTGCAAGCTGAAGGGATCAGCTAAAAAGCAGGGTGGCACGGAATCTTAAGGGCTTTGAACTCTGGATCGTAAAGTTACTGCTTTATGTCACAGACTAAAAGGAACCTGAATCACCTGATGCAATATGCTATGAATAACACAGAGTGATTAAAGAACTTCGGGTCATAAGAGAAATAAATTAGTTGGGGGCTATTTGAAAATCAAGAGTTATGAAGGTTAGTGGCAATAACTGTAAATATGAGCAGAGTCAAGAACATTGATGGCTTTTCACTGCCTTTAAAAAGTGGCTACTACGTGCAGCTCTATGCTCACTGTCTTCAGTTGTAACAGGAGCAATTAACATCAACATAGACCGAGGCTGGGGAAGGACCATGGACCCAGACAAGGGCCTCAGTCATAGCCCAGGCTTGGACAACACCATGACCGTCAGGTGGCAGTGCAGGCCACTCAGGTCTACATACTCTAGCAGCACTAGGGCCCTAGGACACTAACATGGCCCCTACATGGTGGCTCAGACCATAGCTGTCTTCATGTTCCTTGGTGGCCACATGCTCCAAAGATATCAACACAGATGCTCACTGTGGTTGTACTATGGACCAAGAGATGATCCTTGTCAGCATCCAGGGCCAGGATGTCACTATGGGCCTGGTTAGCAGCACAGGTCACTCAGGTAAGCATGGATCCAGCAGCCGCAAGGCCCTCAAACACCAAAATCACCTCAGAAGGAGGCCTAAATCCTGAATATCTGTATGTCCCTCAATAGCAACAGGAGCCTTGGACATTGCTGGCTCTGGTGGTGAAGGTACAGGTGAGCAGGCCCTGAATGCATGAGAACAGGAGACGTGCCCTCCCCTCACCCCCATGCTCCTTGCTGCCTGCTGCAGTGGGAGAACTAACTGGGGCAATGCTGTAGAATCTGCCCAAGTGGTGTCAATGAAAGAGAACAGAAAGGCTGTCTAACCCAACTACCACCCAGGTCTAGAAACAGAGCTATAAATTGGCCTCTATGAATTGCTAGAACATGTAACTGGACCTGCAGATCCAAAGCTGCAGGATCTCCATAACACAAGGCAACAACAGGATATCTAGAGTCCCATTGACGACCCAGTACAGAGGGTATAGCAGAAGCCAGAGGCATTGAACTAGACCAATGACCCATCAACATTAGCACTTACAAGTAAAGATGTATGAACTAAAGGGTGCACTGTCTGATTCACTGTCACACTACAGTTTCCATGATGAAACTTTTTTTATATGCTAGTTTGATTGCTTTTGTGTTTGTTTTTCTTTTAAATTTTATTGGGGGGATTGCAAGGACAGAGAGCAGATATGAAGGGGTGAGGAGATCAGTGGGATCAGGATTCATAAATAAATGGTATTTAGATTGAATGCATGACATCTTCAAAACAGATGCTTACAAACAAGCTGTATGCACAAAAATATCAAAATTGCTGCAGGAAGACTTTGATGTGCATTTATTTGGCTTTGTTACTTTAAAGGGACTAAAACAAGTATGTATAAGATAAAGAATTTTATTTCTTTCTGGTGCTAAATTGCTAGATTTTGCCTGGAGCTCTACAATGGGAATAAATGCATTTGTGTCTGCAATAAATAGACTCTCTGTTATTGGACATTTGTTTGGAAGGGCATTCAAGATCTAGGGCACATAAACTCAGGCTGCATACAGCAATCTGAGTCGAAAGGAACCTGTGGTTGCACTCTGGGAGCTGTCTATTAAGCTTGGGAGTGAACTGCTCCTCCAGGAAGACCCCAAAGTTCTAGCAGCTATGTGAGAAGAAGCTGTCAAATTGTCTATTTGGTTCTTGAGACAAAGTATCGAATTCCATCTCTGATAACCTAGATAGATAACTTGAGTTACTTTCCAGAGGGCTAGGGGTGTCAAGAAAAAAAAAATTTCCACATCCCAGAAGAAAGAGGAAATTAAAATCGGATCTAGTTCAAGATCCTTAACCATTAGGCACTAGCTAACCAAATTTATCCCATGTATATTAATGTAGCATTGGTCTTGTATAGTGCGGCTGATGCTTTATGAATAAATGTCTTCCACAAGCTGCCAGGGGTATTCCATTCTTATTACTTCAGTGGAATCTCATTTATCTCCTTTGCTAGTCTAAGAATAGGCCTGCTACACAAGCTGACACAGTTCGTAATAGTGGTGAGTCACTAGATAATGACCAAGACCATAACATTGGCATCATTCTTTTTCCTTGGCCAGTGGGGCAATCTGTGATCTGTTGTGGCGCTCCATGCCCATCTGCGCTCTATGTGCCACCATACAGAACTGGGCAAGGGGTTGGAGATTGAAACACACAAAGACTCACAGACAGAGACATGAGTCATCCTTGAAACAGGAATGCCCCAAAAATGCCCCATTTATTGTGTCCAGGGGCAGCTTATATAGGGATAACCATGCCCCAGCCAAACACACCAGAAATCACTTCCCTGCCATAAAGAACTCCCAAGGGTCTTGTGCTCAGAGCAGCTGTAGGCACTCAGATCAGGAGAAAACAAGTTGTTTACAAGAAATTCAGGATCTGGGGGTTCACAGCTCCCAAAAATCTGTCATGGAATATACATTATTTTACCCTTTCTTCCATTTCCAGGTCGAACTTTTCATGTAGCAATTTTCATTACTGCTAGTCTGCTGGGAGTGAGTATATTCATATTCAAGAGGAGACCATATGGCCACTAGATTTATGGTGGTGGGGCAAATGAATGGCAAAGGATAGTCTGCACTGAACGCTAGGAATGGGAAGTGTGGGTTCAAAGAAAAGCTTCTTTCAGATTAAGTGAGCATGATAGGTAAAAATTTTACAAGCAACTAATGATGAGTAAAGCTGTTCTCAAAAGTTAAATGTGCCATTCCTCTCTGTTTCCTACATAGGGATGTGGAATTCCTTTCAAAAAATTCTCAGGAGCATGAACTACATGAAGTCAGCATGAATGGGAAAACCTATGGATAGTATAGTTGAAAACACTGTTTCTTGACCTAATGATATATAATTTAAAAATATCACTATGTGATGTATTTTCCCATCTGTTCCAATACTTACAACTATGCTTGACTCTTGATGCTTTGTTGTTTTTCCATTTTGCTTGACCCATTTGGACTCTTCTTTGCTTTTTAGCTTTCTATCTATAAGCATGGGTAGTGGAACTAGGAGATCAGACTGAAGTTACTTAAATGTGTTAGATGTTGTGGTAAATGGAAAGGAAAAGTTTTTGCAAGATAAAATGCAGTTACTGGTTCATTAATTTCAATTATATTGCTACCTGTTAGTGAAAATAATTAAAAGTTTGCTATACATAGGAACTTAAAAAAGATATAAAGATCTTCAGTGAGTAGTTACCCACAAAGCTTACTTTTATACGTATGCAGAGTTTCTTAAATAATAATTATTATTATTTTATTATTTTAAAATTGTAACCATGACCAACAAAGTTTGTTTCCAGTTAAGAAGTTGATTTTTAAAATAGCTAAAAATAATATACTTTGAAGTTAGAAGCTCATGGCATATGCCATCATCTCATTGGATATGCAAGCTACAAACTTCATTAAAACTGTAGTGTGAAAGAGACTTCTTGTTCCTCCAAGGTCAAAGGGATAGACAGAGTATAAGAAAAGGCAGATAACATAACTGCTCAAGCTGACATTCTATTATTTTTATGTGTATGTGCAAAGAAAATACCAGATGTAATATCAGACACAAATTACTTATGCCCATGCAAGGATGAAAGAAAAGAAATATGGAAAGTAGGTTATATAATCTAGAATCCATAAGATTATTGGTGTAGTGACTCAAACTGCAATAAATCAAGAGTTATTGTCTGATGACTTTCAGAGTCTTTTTTTGTTTTTATTTTATTTTTTTATGAGAACAATCGAACATCTACCCTGAAGAGTCAGATGAATGGTAGACCCTTTATAGGTCCAGTTCTTTCTTTTAGATTTGGGTTAGTTTGTGATAATCGAGATGCAAACTAAGGGAAAGTCCATTCTTATTGCTTATTTAATAAAATGGACAGGATTAAAAGATAGGGTGAAGAAATTTTCTCTTCTGGAACTATAATTTGTTCAGCAACAAAATCATATATTTGGGGCAGCATAATTCTGTTTCAGGGAATCAAAGATCATCTTTGTAAAGGTGACACCATGTTGTAAGTGGGGATTTGGACTTGAGTTTGAGTCCAAGTTCTTTTATTTATATCTTTATGAAGTTGGGCAAGCTATGTAAATTTCATTGGTCTCAGTTTTTTCATATTTAAAGCACTGAAAAAAATAGTACTTAAGTGTAGAATATTTGAGAAATTGAACAGTGTCCAGCACAGTATAAAACACTGGGAAAGCATCAGTTATGCCTGATATGATTGACTGCTAGAACCTTATGTATAAGAATAGAAAAAACCATGAAGCAAATAAGGGAGCAGATAAAACCCACTTAGTGAATATGCACCAAAGACAGACTAATAGTTTACATGTGAAAGGCAAGGCATCTCTATAATTTGCTTGGCAAATTAAACATTGTATTAGTTAACACAAAGGCTGGTAGGTGAGTATGAAAATAAGTACAATTTGAGTCGCGGTGGCGGCGGAGCAGCGCGCAGTCGCGGCGGCGGTGGAGCGACACAGTGCTGCAATCAAAAATAGGCTTTGGGGGGCCGGCGGCGACAGAAGCAAGCGGTGGGGACCGGCGTGGAGGCAGAGGCAAGCGGCGGGGACCAGAGGGGTCCGGCGAGGCAGCAGCGGGGACCGGCACAGCTGGAGAGGCATGCACGAGGCGGGGAAGGGCACGCAAAAAGGAGAGCAGACATCCCACTGCCCTTGGATCAAAGAGGTAGGCCCCTTGCTGGCAAGGTCACTGGCAAACGGGGAGTCTGGTCCTGACCCTGAAGATCTTTGGAGGGGTGAGAGGGTTCTTGGCCTGTGGCAGGAACCAGGAAACAGAGCGAGGTCAATTGGTAGGCGCAACCCTTGGCCAGTAGGGAAACCTGATCCAGT
>NW_004949105.1:11822402-11832355 GCF_000317375.1 Microtus ochrogaster | reverse complement strand
GTGCTTGAAGTTCTAGCAATAGCAATAAGACAACATAAGGGGATCAAGGGGATTCAAATTGGAAAGGAAGAAGTTAAACTTTGGTGGATTCACCGCCTAAACAACAGAATGCTTTTCTCAAGAATTGATGGCTTGTAACTGTTCTGGTTGTCCTTTGTATGACAAAGCAGTCTTTTGCCCTCTCCCCTATGTTGCATTGGGGTAAAAATGTGTATGGAAAATTAAGCAAGGGGAAACTCAGAATTCAGCATTCAGTATTCTCTGAGTTGTTCTCCTGTTTCTATCCCGTGTTTCTGTGCTTCTTTCATCTCTCTGTTTTTCCTACCTAACATTTCTAGTCCTCACATCTCTACCATTGAACATACAAACCTGCAGTGAATAGGAGCCCTGCCCCCAAAGTCACTCCAGAAAGGTGACTCCCAACATATAGCAGTCCAACGTGGTGTGACTTACAACATATAGCAGTCCAATATGGGGTGGCTCATGACAGCCCTGGCTGTCCAAGAACTTGCTCTGTAGACCTGGCTGGCCTTGAACTCACAGAGATCTGTCTGCCTCTGCCTCCTGAATGCAGGCATTAAAGTTGTATGCTGCCACCCCCTTTTCATGATGGAGCATTTTAATAGTAATTGTAGACTTATTTCTTTGATACTACACCAAAGTTTGACAGTTATGACAAATGGCAGCTTTGAAAAGGTCAATTGCAAGGAGCAATCTGAAAACATTACTGAGAGCAGCTTGTAGTCTATTCCTGAAAATTCAGTGGCCTTGCACTTCAAGCAGATTTTCACTCATGCATGATTTTATAATATCACTGTGTTAATTTATTAAATATCCACCCTAGAGTTTTGAAGAGTTTTAATTGTTGTTATATTTTTATACTGCAACACAAAAATCACATTTGATAATATCACCACTAATTTCATCAGGAAAATCTGTAAGAATTGGTTGGAGAGCCCCCAAGAGTGAGTTAAGCTTTCTAAATTTCCACTTTTCTCTAGAAAGGTCAGGTTTTATCACTGGCAATGAATTCACCCTTTTTTTCCCCATGTTGACATTTTCACTGATGTTGCAAAAGCAATGATGGGTAAAACAAGACCAAAGTAGTGAAAGCAAACTCTCACTAATTGTTCCCAGGATCTCCACTGCCTTACATTCATGATAAACACATAGAAACAAATACAAAAACTTCCATTGAACCAGGTCCACAGTGAAACAATAAGAGTTAACCATTTGAGTCTGAGTCCTAGTGTATTAAACATATTCTATATGTTCAAATAAAAAGTCGGACTGTTACAAATCTGTGGCTTCGCAAAGCACTGGTCTGTTGGGGGTCCCTGCAAACAGTACAGCCAGCAGAGCATTGACACAAGAGAGGTGAGAAGGAATCTGTTTCGATATGACTCAGTAGACAGTATTCATTCAAACTTGAAGAGACTGATACTGGGTAGTTTATTTAAGGCATATTTAAGCACAGCATAATTTAGAAAAAGTTTCCTGATGAATTTTAACTCAATCCCATGTGCACAAAATTTATGACATGATCACATCAGAACTCTTATAAAGTACAATGTCATCTTCCATAAAGATAGGTTCTATAGATAAACTGAGAAAACAAGCTCAAAGTAAACAAAGTACATGATAAGTTTATGGAGAGAATAGTGCTGTAGACGGAAATGACTCAAAATAAGAAAAGACTCAAAATAAGCGTTTGGGGGAATCCATGGGTCCTGGCCAAAAGGAGCAGATGTATCCAGGCTATTAATCACATGCTTTCCTGGCTTTCTGAGAAGTAACAGGTTATTTACCTTCCTCTTTGAAGAGACAGTGTGCGTTTAACATTTATGATTTCCCTAGTGCTTGTCTGTAAGCACGAAGACCTACATGCGTCTTACACTTGCCTTCTCCAAGTAAGGACACTGAATCCCTTGAATTGTGAGTGGTAGTGACATGTTTTCATGGAATCTATGGCAGAAAGGCATATTGATATTTTCACATTTGAATATTTGTATTACCTCTTCTTTAAAATGAAGCAAGCGAGCTGCTCACTCAAGGGTGGCAACCATTAAACAAGGAAGCAATTTTATGAAGATAGCTTTGACTGTGGACCATTGAGAGCTTGTGGTACTGCTTCAGTCCACCTCTAGCTTCTGTTTACAATTTCATTTATAGTATAGCAGTGTTGGTCAGACTGCTATCATCAGAGAATCTTTGTCTTGAAAGAGCAAAGAACTCAGGTGGGTTGTATTTGATCTGAAATCAGAAGTTCTGTTGTGGCAATTCATTCAGCCAATGGTCTTTTAGATACAGTTCGCTAGGGTGGGGTCTGAGGTACTATAAGGACAGACAAGAAGCATGCTCTGCCTCTTTTTCCTTTCACTTAGTTGGTGGCCAGAGTTTGGTTCGCAGCACCCAGCACTCACAGGTGTGTTTGATGATGATTCTGCTAGGCTCTAATCCCAGAACACTTTTCAGTCAGGATAAGCTGTATGCTAAGGTTTTGTGGCTTGGTTAGTGTCCCAGTCCCTCCAGCTGAGGCATTACCTGGTTACATAGAAGATGGGCAGTTCAGGCTCTGTGTGATCTTCCAACACTTAATTTTACATTTCAAACTTTAAGCAGCAGATGTTTGTCTCCTGTGTTTCTCATCATTTACAAGTGCCAGTTTGTGGTTTTAATATCATCTGAAATGTCAGATCTCCAGCACAGCTCTAAGTTTAGTTCCTTTCTGTCTTTGTTGCTTTGCTTATCAACAAGGCACAAACATTCTGCTACTCAGGTAAGGATGGAAGAAGCGCTTTCCAACTTTACCTTCTAAGTTCGTCATGCTTCTATAAGGACGCTTGAATTGTTTATTATCACTATTTATTATATTGTTTTCATTTTTGGAGAAATTTCTACTTTAGTTTCTAAACAAAGAGGGAAAATAGAGAAACCACAGCAGACATTAGCGAGAAATGAAAAGTAATAGAGTGTCATGGTAAAAGGAGAATTTAAATACACATAAATACGTACAATTACATGAAAATTTATTTTTTAAATCTCATTGGAGGTTATGTTGTCCCTGTGAGATCTATGGTTGGTACTATGAGTAGACATTAGGTACTGGAAATAGCCTTCTTAAAAGACTTTCTGGCTTCATGAGTCATAGAAGCCTTGGACTGCCATTCCTGTACTCCCGTTCTGTCGAAGGCTATAATCTGTGTGCAAAGTGGTTCAGTCAAATGTTTGCTTATTTTTCTTTATAGGGTTAGTGTCTCATGATATCCCTGTGTCCGAGGTCCCGCTCATCCGCTCACTCATCTTTGCCTCTTTGCTTTCATTTCCCAACTTCAGCTCTCACTTCCTATCTGTCCTTCAGAGCAGAGAACTAGAAAAGATCAGAAGTTGTTTTGTTTTCTATTATCAAAGATAGGGTGAGAAATTCATGGTGTTCCACCCACATCCCATAGGCCACAATCACTTCCTGATGTTGCTAAGCCCCCTCCCCTGCTGCCCTGTCTTACAATAGGGGGAACAGTGAAACAGCATTCTTAGTGAGCACATGAGAGCCCTCAGTGGATAATAATGGGAATACTGGGTGAGCAGCCAGCCTAAGAAGATTCAGAGAAGTAGAAGGAATGTTTGGAGAACAGCTGCCTAAGATATTACCTTAATTCTCTTGAATGTGATTGTCATTTATTCTTTTATCTGACCTTGTCTCTGTGTAGCTCAAGAGTTCAATTTTTTCTTCTTTTTTTTATGAGACCACCTGATACTTTTTTAATTAATCTCGGGGCATTTATCAGAGTTTCTAGCATGATTGTGCTAATACTTTAAAATAAAATGCCCAGTCTTTTTGATTTCACTTCCAAAGCTATGGGTCAGAGCTTCCTCATTTTATTTGCTGTACCCCATTATAACAATACACATGCCTGCCTCGTATACACATGTTTCCTAGAATAACAACATGGTTTAGTCATAGTATTTTTTTTTCAGTTTTAGGGACTTTTATCCCATGAACCCTCAGCAACGCTGACAACAGCTTTAAAGTCAGTTTTGTTCTTTGGACTTTCAGAAAGCTCTATACTCTCTCTGGAAGTCCCAAATGCTTTTCAGCAGTGGTCTTCACTGGAGGTCACTAAGGTAGGTCTTCACGTCAGGTGCTTTCTAGGTTAAGTGCATAGCTGTTGACTGAATGTTTTTGAATCATCAGGGGACCCATGCAAGGTTCAAATGGAGGATTTTCCCTCTAGTCATTGTTACTATTCTAGGATGGCTGATGGTCAAGGGAGGACTGATGTGATGCCTTGGACAAGAGCTCTGAATTAGTAATTATCTTTATAAGTAGGGCAACTTTTGGGTGGAAAAGAGAATGGAGACCTGGGCAGCACTTGTGAAATGCTGACATTCCACACCTGATGGTGTATTGCTTCAAAGTCTCAGAGACATTTGAAGTCATGTCAATCATCAGGGCATTTCTAGACTCTGATGCCCAGTTCTTGTGTGCTATGTCACAGGACATTGCCCCTAGTACTATTTTTTGAGCAGAAAGTTATTTATTCTTCACCACCTGCTTCTTATACCTGGCAAAACTGAATTACCAGGAAACTTTACCATAGAAATAATGGTTGGTGACTTTGTAATCTGTAGTCATCTGTACCAATGGAGAGTATTAAAGAGATTTTGTGAAGCCACTGATGAGTCTTTATGACTATTTTATTTTTGTTTTAGTTATTCCATTTTAATTTTTGGGTGGTGCTAAAGATGCAGGGTCTTAGACATGGCACACAAATCTGTCAGCAAGTTATGCCCCTAGTTGTCCAATAAATCACTGTATATTTTCTAAAACATTGAATGCCTTGGCCCCTCCTCTTCTGAACTTAAAATGTGTTTTGTTGTACACGTTATATCATTATAATTGCTTTATATAATTAACCTGGAAGAAAAAGAAGGTGAGTAATTTCAGAGCCATTAGGATATGTATTTAATCCATCTTAGTGACTTTATTTAGTAAAAACAGTTCTTCCAAATACAGAGAGATGAATCACTTCACAGGTTTTCTTAATTGCATTTTACTCTTGAGTGCAGTTAAAAGCAACAGAATCAAACTGTTCAGTTCTTAAGTTCTCAAGTTTTGTGGTAGGACCTGGGTGGAGTCCTGGACTTTAGAAGAAGCTTTTAAAAGAGTCACGCTTTTTTTTTCTTACACCCTCCAAATTACAGACTCATACATATGAGACATTGAAATCTTTAAAAGATAAAGAAGCAAAAACAACAACAAAGTTTGATGGAGGAGGGTCATCTGTCTATCTGTAGTTTCATTGGTTAATTAATAAAGAAAACTGCTTGGCCTGATAGGACAGAAAATTAGGTAGGTGGAATAGACAGAACAGAATGCTGGGAGGAAGAAGGCAGTGAGCAGAGGATACAGCTCTCCTTTCCACGATGGATGCAGGTTAAGATCCTTCCTGGTAAGCCACCACCTCGTGGTTCAATACAGATTATTAGAAATGGGTTAATCAAGATGTGAGAATTAGCCAGTAAGAGGCTAGAGCTAATGGGCCAAGCAGTGCTTAAAAGAATACAGTTTCCATGTAATTATTTTGGGTAAAGCTAGCCGTGCGGGAGCTGGGTGGGAACTCAGCATGTTGCTCCTCTCTACAAAAGTTAATCCCCCAGATAATGTAAGAATGTAATCAGAATAGAATTGAACATTTTTATGTATTTATGAAACATTATTTAAATTTAAGCAATCAGTTTTCATGAACTTTAACACTGTTCAATGTGTAAGTTTTACATTGGTTGTTTAGTAGAGGGTTACGTTAATTATACTTATGGTAGCCATGATAAATATTGATAGTTTACTTAATGTTGTCTCTTCTACAATTATGGCTTTTAGAACAAGAAATAGTCAGATCCCAGAGTAAAGGCTGGAAAAGGAAGCAGTAAGATTTAATGTGTTGCTCAATTAGTATGATCATTTTTTAATAATTGGTTCTCCAGATGACAATGATAACATTCCCTCAACACCCATTTTCTTTCTTTTTTAATAACAAAACGTTCAAATGCTAGCTAGGAACATATGTTCCTAAGGGAAAAACACAAAATTCCAAAGCCTTATTCACAGTTTGCATGATCATATAATTAAATTCCAAACAGTGATATAAGATCAGAAGTGGTGTAGGTTCTTTTTCAGAGAGGACTCTTAAAACGAAGGTACATTCACTTTTATGCTTTCCTCTTCTCTTTGCCTCCATCAAGACAATTTGAAGAAAGAAAAGAGGCTATTTCCATCTCTAAGGTTATTGCCAGTAGTTGGAATAGTCTGGTTTCTTCAGAACTGTAGAGTCGTCATATTAATTTAGTTTCAGAAGAGAAAAGACAATTTGTAATTTGAATTCTAATTGGTATTAATAATAAAAACCTGGAGTCTGATATTGGGGCAAATGCTGACAGATCAGAGAAGTAAAGGAGTCAGCCACTAGAGAGATATATTACCTCTACTGAATCCTCAGATCAAAGTGGGCAAGATCCTGTTTCTATGAATCCTCAGACTGGTTGATTGCCTTGAGCTTCTGTTACCTTCCACCTTATATTCTTCTCTCTGCCCAGTCATATCCCTTCCTGTCTCCACCTCCCTAGGGCTGGTATTAAAGGTGTGTGACTACCAAGTACTTGAATTAAATGTGTGAACCATCCCCGCCTGACTCTGTTTCTCTTTTAGACTGGATCAATCTTTTGTAGCCCAGGATGGGGCCTTAAATTCACAGAGATCCATTTGCCTCTGCCTTCTGAGTGCTGGGGTTAAATTTCTGTACCACCACTGCCTGGCTCTATGGCTAACTAGTGGCTAGCTCTGAACTCTGATCTTCAGGCAAGCTTTATTTGTTAGAACACAAACAAAATATCACTACAACAGTTCTTTCTTGCTTTAGCCACACTATGTGCATCCTGACTCATAAACTGAACTCATCATTCCTTGTATTGTAATTAGAAGAGTCTCCCTGCGTATATAAGTACACTTGGGAAACTATTAGCTCTAAGAAAGCCTATACTGTGTTGATGAAAGTCTCTTGTATGTATCCTTTACTAACACTCTTGCGTCTTTTGATATATTTTGGTTTTACTGGTTGTCTTGAGATGTCCTCTCTGCTGTCTTGAAGGGTTATGACTAAACCAAGAGCAGAATATCTGATAAGATATGCTGCCTCAAGCATCAAAACTTCTGTAAGACTCTCAGATGTTACATACTCAAGGTCCATGATTCATATGGGTTATGAACACTATTCATGAAGACTAAGTTTATCAATAGACTGGATTTATGTTACATATCAATTCAAATGATTTTAACAACAAAGTTAGCTTGGAGTTATTACATTGGACCATGTATTCAAAGATTGTACAGGCATTTTGAGAAAAAGAAAAAATTGTACTGAAATCAAAAATACACTTTTGGGACCTACACTGACTCAGTTAAAAATAGTGAAATTATCCAAAGGTCTTTAACAGGAAAAAAATTAACTCTCAGCTCGTTCTTAGGTCAATATTCGTTACTGCTGCATAGAAATCAAGAGCCTGAGGTATGGGATGGGTGTACTGGGAGAGAGAAGGGGGAAGAGGAGTCCTCTTACTACATTCAAAGATTTTATTTTTTGAATGTGTAGACTCTTTTTCACTGGCTACTGTGAACTTTGGAAGAAACCATGGTCTCAATTCATGTACAAACACCAGAAGAACTCATGTACAGCAGAAAATGTGATCTCTGATTCTATAAAAATACAGTGAATAGGCCGGGCTGTGGTGGTGCTTGTCTTTCATCCCAACACTTAGGAGGCAGAGACAGGTGAAGTTCTGTGCGTTTGAGGCCAGCCGGGTCTACAGAGCAAGTTCCATGTCAGCTTCCAAAGCTACAGAAAAGCCCTGTCTCAACATGCCCCACCCCCAAAAAGATACTGGGAAGAGAAAATATTCACAAAGGAAGAAAGTATGTTAAAGATTTGACACTCAGCTCATAGAAAGGATGCTTTAGACATAATTCAAAACATCAGTGGAACTGTATGTCACCCTCAGAAGGCTGGACACAATAGCATGAATGAAGATGCACAGTGGTCTTTGTTTAAATGGAGTAAGGCCATGGGCAGACTTTGCATGATGAAAGACAATAAAAATTATAAATGCTTTTACTGTTGGTTGAAGTTCTAAGTAACTAATCAAATTATATTGATGATTAAGTATTTACAGCTTTGACTAACTCAAGTTGGTGAGCAATGCAAACACAGTTTATTGGTGAGAATATTTGGAAGACAGGAGGAGATATTTCCCCAATTTGACTTAGACATATCTTTATGCTTTACAGATATGTAGTAAATTATTCCAACTTATAGGTCCTAAAAGTGAGAGCCATGATTAATTTGATTGGAAATTTAGCTCTGAAGTAAAAAAAATGTCCTGAAAATATATGGAAATAATGAAGTTTCTATTCTAAGAAATAATCTCCCCAAAGTAATCCTATCATTATGGGGACTAGGGAAGCAAAATTTTGATGATATTTCCCCCAAGACTCCCAAGAATAGAGAATGTCTATGATAATGGAGAAATTTCAGGTTAAAATTATCAAATAAAGAACAGATGGGGTCAGGGGACTAGAGAAGAAATACAAAATTCCTAACTAAATTTTAGACTTTATTTTATTGAAATGATCAGAAATATTTATTGTTAATATTTTAATAATAGAATAAGATAATTATATCAATTCTTTAAGTCATAGGTACTAAAAGCCTGATTTCAGACCATAATTTAGCTCAACTGTCTTTTACTAAATCCTTTATTTATTTTTCTTCCTTTTTATTTATATACATAATCAAAGATTATTTGAAATGACAACCATTTCATTTTTCAAAAGAGACAAACATTAGCAGTAATAAATATAAAAGAGATGTACAACTGATTTTATTTGCATTTTGTGAACAAATGAATAGGAAATCTTAGCACCATTTAACCCTTTAAAATCTATTTAATGTGCTTTTTCAAGTTCAAACAAATTTGAAAATGCACACACTCTGCTTACATGAGTTTGTGTGGATGTATGCTTTATATGTATGTATTGTTGTATGTACATGTGTATGTATGTATGCACATGGTGTGGTAGCCAGGAGTTAATGTTACATGTCTTCCTCAATCATTCTTCATCTTGTTTTTTTTCAGAGTCTTTTACTAAACCCAGAAATCAGTGATTTAGTTATATTGGTTGGCCAGAATTCCTCAGAGATCCTACTGTCTCTGCTAACACAGTCTAAAATTACACATAGGTGTGGCAGTACCAGACTCGTCATGTAAGTACAAAGTATTTAAACTCAGGTCCTCATGCCTACTGTAAGCATTTTACTGACTAAGTCATCTCCCTAGCTCTTCATGCTATGTTTTCAAAGCTTAGATGTTGAATGTTTTTTAATCTGTCATTTTACCTTGCCTATAATTTAAAGCAATATATTGGAGTGTCCCCCCAGGAATACTTCAAATTGATTAAGTAAAACTTGCAAGAGTTACTCTTATAATTGAAGAGTCTAAACGATTTGTGGAAACATTGAAATATGTTCAGACAATTGTTTCCATTGTTTGCCTCTCATTAAAATGCAGAGTGAACAGGGGAATTTTCTCTGTAATTTATTTTCTTCAAACAACAGAAATAAAGCTATACTGCCAAGCTTTACTTGAGGAGGTAGAGATTTAAAGCTCATGAAAGGACTCTCTTAAGAATGATTGATAGGTACATGGTTTTTCTGTTCTTATCCAGTTGTTGTAAGCTGGGCATAGCGCACACATCTGTAATCCCAACACATTGGAGGTGGATGCTGGAGTATCCGGAAGTGAGGCTAATGATCTGCAATTTAACATTAAACAAATCCAACAAACAAAGATCTTGGGGGTGGGGTGGGAGGGGGGTAAGGGGAGATGGGGAGAGATAAGGCAGA
>NW_004949105.1:11807483-11821567 GCF_000317375.1 Microtus ochrogaster | reverse complement strand
TTTTTAGCACATTTAAAATGAGTATTTATACATGTTTTCTCTTTTTATTTCTTCAATTGTAAATCCACAGGCCAAGGTTAACATTATATAATCTAATAAGCTTTTTATTTAACTTTTACTCATTATTCTTTCCCTGCCTACCAAAGGTTAGCCATTTGTATGTTTTCTCTCATCAATTTCCTATGTTTACTTTCAGGTGTCCACTGAGATCTTAGTTTATTTCTAATTAAAAATTTAATTATTCAGGTAACCTTTTTCTCAGAATGAAAAAGATGTGTAAATGACCAGAGTGATCCAACCTGCTGTAGTCTGAAGGAATTTATCTCTTCAAGTAGACGCAGTTCTGCAAACGTTCTTTCTCCCACCTTTTCCATGGTTTTATACAAGGTAAATTTCCTAGTTAGTTATTTAAAACCCGTTCCATATTAACTGTCCAGTATTTGAAGCGTGGAAAATTCTTGCTATGTAAATATATGAAATGTTCCAAATTTGTGATTTTTTTTGTAATTTTGATTTTTTGATATTTGCTATTTAATTTGTTCCTTCACAATATTATCTTAGTATAAATTAACTTCAAATTCTTCCTGTGTTAACATTTTGTTTTATTCCTTTCTCTTTATACATCACAGATTCAGTGGCTAAATTAATATTAGTATTGAAACTTCTTCCTTTGGGTTAGTAAATCTACTATTTTTTCCTATTAGTTCAAAAATGACATAATATAGTTAGGTTGTTACTGTTTTTTGGGGGGGTAGCCCAGCTTTATTTGGCAGTATGTTCTCCCTCTATTTTGTCTATTATGTCTTTGAACATAAAAAAAAAAACCCAAACAAAACAGGAGACCTAAAACGATCCTGAATAATCACAGAGCTGCTGGAAGTCTCACTATACCTGATTTACAATTTGTACCACTATAGCAATAACAAGAGTGTGGTATTGGCATAAAAACAGATATGCTGATCAATGGAATTTAAGGCCCAAACATAAATCCACACACCTATTTTTGATAAGGAAGTCAGAAATACACACTGGAAGAAAGACAACATCTTCAACAAATAGTCTTGGTCAAAGTGGACATAGGTGTGTAGAATAATACAAACAGATCCATACTTATCACCTTGCATAACATTCTACTCCACATACATATAAAAAAAGACTCAACAGAAAACTAGATACACTGAACCTGATAGAAGAGAAAGTTGGCGATAACATTTTCCCTTTGGCTCTGGAAAAAACTTTCATAGCAGAACACCATTAGCACAGGCACTAAGACTAACAATTTATAAATGCGAGCTCATAAAACTGAAAAGCTTCTGTAGGGCAGAGGACACCATTATTTAGACAAAACAGTAGTCTACAGAATGGGGCAAATTTTTTAACAACTCTACATCCTCTGGAGGACTAATATCCAAAATCTATGAAGAACTCAAGAGAGTAGATATCAAGAAAACACATGGCCTAATTTAAAAAATGGGATACATATCTAAACAGAATTCTCAATAGAAGAAACTCAAATTTCTAAGAAACACTTAAAGAATGTAAAGAATCTTTAGTCATTAGAGAAATGAAAATCAAAATTTCTTTGAGATTCCATCTTATTTACTGTCAACATAACTGACAGTTCCTGTTGGTGAGGATGCAGGTAACATTCATCCGTTGCTGTTGGGAATGTAAACTTGTACAACCATTGTTGTATGACTGTTTCTCAGAGAGCTGGGAATGAATCTACCTCAAGACACAGTTTTACCACTCTTGGGCATATACTCAAATAACATTTAATCCTACCACAAAGACATCTAATCTACTATGGTCATTGCTGTCCTAGTCATAATAGCCAGAAATTGGAAACAAATGAGATGTCCCTCAACAGAAAAATGGATAATGAAAATGTGGTACATTTATACAATGGAGTATTGCTCAGCTATTAAAAGATGACAACAAGAAATTTGTAGGCAAGTAGATAAAACTAGAAAAAAAGTCATCACAAGTAAGGTAACCCACACTCAAAAAGATAAATATAGTATGTATTCACTTATATGAGGAGGTTAGCTATTAAATAAATGATAATCAAAATATAATCCAAAGACTCAGAAAAGTTAGTTATAGAGAAAGGGACTAAGGGAGATACATGGACATTCCCAGGAGAGGAAAATAGATTTCATGGGCAGACTGAGACCTGGGGATAAGAACTAGAATATCAGGTGGGAAAGGGGAGGAAAGATAGGGTTCAGAGTGACTACAAGAGAGACAGCTAAAATTGAGGGGCATTGAGGGTTGGTATGGATACCTAGTGCAGTGGGATCTTTCAAAACTATGTGAAACCAATTCTAATGAAGTTTCCAAATAATAAGGGAGATGGAGCCCCAAATGGCAATCTCTTAACTTCCAGTACTGGATTACATCCAACTGAGTTGTTGGTAAAAAAAAAAAAAAAAGTTACCATGGAAATTCCCAAACAACTCTAACTGTTGCCAAGACAATGGGGTTGCTCGCCAAAACTTACAGCAAGACCTCTTTCCTGAAGACAGCACTTGCACTACTCATAAAACATCAAGAGGCTGAGCTTGTGCCAACATAGACCCTTCACCTCTACCTGCCTTTGGTATAGGAAAGTATTCTTCAGGCTACAAAAGAGAAACTTAAACACCAGCCATCCAAATCTTTGATCTATAATCTGTCTTGCTTCCAAAACTTGCTTGGGTCATGGTAGCACAAAACTTTTGCAATTAAACAACCAATGTCTGAATTGACTTAAGGCTCACTCCACAAGATGAAACCAGTATCTGACAGTACTTTTGTGACCAAGAGCCGGAGACTAGATAGCCCAGAGACCTAGGACAAACCAAATACTTCTAAAAACAAAAATACAGTAATAATAAAATGACTTATAATGTTATTCTGATATCCTCAGGCATCAATACCTTATTCAGCCATCTACAAAGAAGCTTCCTTCTGTAGTAGATGGGAATAAATACAGAGACTCACAGCCAGGCATCATGTATCACATGATGTTAATGTATTTGAAGAGGTTCACTGGAGTTTTGTTTGGTGTTCATAATATTTTCTATTTCTAATAGAGAATGATATACATCTAAAATTTAATAATATACAATGTAAATGTTAGGGTTTTTCCTAATGCATAATCTAGCCATGACATTCTTTGTGGAATGTGATTTTATATCTGTTTTTACTTTTTATAGATTAAATTTGTGTGACCAATTTAGTGTGATAAATTTTCACACTTTCAGCTTTAATGCATGGAATATACTTAATTTGGGGTACTTTAGCATTAGTTTTCTATAGAGTTTTCTGCTTCTGCTTTTCTTATGTCATTATAAGCTGTATTTTTTAACTGATAGCCCCTTCTTTCCCTCTCTCCTTCCTTCCTCCCTCTCGCATTTTCTCTCTCTTCTTCCTTTTAACCCCTCTCCTTCTTTTCTTCTCTCTTTCCTGCATAAGTTAATTTAGGATCCAAAATTAAGTGATAGAAAAGAAGATAAATATGAAACCAATGCATAGCCTTTGGTGCTTTAGTATATGGTGTTTAAGTGGTTATATGATTACCACTTGTGTTAACTCTCCCTGTCTATCTTCTTTTTGTGATTATAATTCTCATTTGATTTGCAGAGTTGTTGAATGTTTATGTGAAATACATTCAGGACTCCTAGCAAAGCATCAGCTCTCAGGGAAGATAAGCAAGGCATCAAAGGCAAGCATCTTAGCTAGGGTTTTATTGCTGTGACTAGATACTATAACTACAGCAATTTCTAATAAGGAAAACAATTAGTTGTGGCTGACATACAGTTTCAGAGGCTTGATCCATTATCATGGTAAGAAGCATGGTTTTGTGGAGGCAGACACGGTGCTGAAGAAAAAGCAGATACACATCTGTATCTGCTATCAGGCATCAGGAAGAGAGAGTGACACTGGGCCAGGCTTGAGCTTTTGAACCTTCAAAGTCACCCCCAGTGATACACTTCCTCTGACAAGGCCACACCTACTCTAACAAGAACACACCTCCCAAGAGTGCTGCCCCCTATGCACCTATGTGGGACATTTTTATTAAAGCAACCAGAATAGGCAGCAATGTAACAGTAGCTTTAGAAGCTGCCGTCTGGGACCAAACACCAGTTCAAAGACTTCCCAACTATCTGTATTTGAATAATTTAATGAATTTTTCACCATTAATGCTATTCCTCAAAAATGAACCAAGAATAGCATCTACTTCATAAATAATTTTACATAATAAATGGGAAAATAAGAACCAAACATAGAGTGAGAGTTAAGTAAATATTGGCTATTTTTATTTTTTTCAGATTCCTAAATCTTGTTGTTTTTGCTCTAGTGGTTATGAAACAGGTGTTTGTCTTGCTTTTAACTCCACTGACAATTATCTTTGATGTTTTTCAAGCACAGCACAATCTATATTTTTCTAATGACTAATAAATAACAGAATAACCTGCTACTCTTTCCTGGATAAAATTCAGTTACAGAACATTTTTAACAAACGTTTACATTTTTACCATTTTGTTAATGATTTTAAATTATTTCTTCGTGCATGTATGTGCATATACATATATGTACATGTTCGAGAATATGTATATGCACACAAACATATGAATATATTATATATTAATATATGGTGGTTGAAGGACAACCTTGGCCCCATACCTCATAACTAGACAGATGATTGGATGTAGGGTACTCTCTCAGTCCCTACCCATCTCTGTAGATATTTCTTCTACAATTTATTCTTTTGGAGAAAAAATATGGCACTAATATGATAAGTTTATTGTTTAAAATCAAACATGTATGATGAATATATTGGCAGTATGGAAAAATTAACTTTTACAACCAAATGAAATACTACCTGCATGGCAGGGCAAGGCAACGTAGACAGGAAGAGGCAAACTTTTTATTGTTTTATTGCTGTTCCTCTAACTTCAAACTAGTGGTAGGGAGTTGGGCAGTTGGTATAAGGTATGACATTTATTTTCTTACCTATTCTAATCAAAGCTGGTCATGCTGTCCTGTTTTAGAGAGCAACACTAATGCTTCCTATTCTATGTCTACTCATTTTGTACATACAGAAATCTCTTACAAGCTGTGTAAATTGTCATTATCTATAATTTATAAAGTTTGTCATGTAGGAAACTTTCTCTTATTTGCATGTGAACCTGTGTGCTTGTGTGTGTGCATATGCATGTGTGTGCATATGTGTGTGTGTTGATGCTATAGGATTCAATTCCAGAACAATTATATGGCTTGAGTTGTGTTCACTCACTATAGTAGTCTGACTGTGTGCTAGGTAGCTCCATTCCATCAGTTCCATCATAGATCATCTTAGTGATACTATCAAGTTCATAGACTTCAATTTGAAGCAATTTATATGCTTCACTGAAGCCTTTGCCCTGGAACTGATCACTCTGTGAATGTTGTAAGGAGGACTTTATATGAATGTCTCTGAGGTGCTTTGATGTCATCCTAATGTTGGGGACTGAAATAATTAAATCATCAATCTTAATTATCCGCCCCCCTAAATTTCGAGCACTCAATTTCCCTGTCTCTGCTTAGGTAATTCCCATTCGAGAGTTTACGGAGAACAGCTGGTTCTATTGTAGCAGCAAATACCAGAAACACTTTCCCAAGCAAGTTTGCTTGCCCATGTGAAATACTCAGCCTGGAGCTGAATGCACGCACAGATACCTTGAAACTAGCAGCTCTTAACATCCAGAGCTTGCCAGGAAGAGTGTTGCTTCACACTTGAGAGGATCCTAGGTTGCCTAAGTCTCACTCTGGCTACCAAACAGAGATGAACTGGCACATGGGGTGTGCTAAGTTTGCTTACCTTACCTTTAAAAGCTGGAAAACAGAACATTTTGATTTTTCCCCTTCCTCTATCTTGTATCCTCACTGCAAACACCACATCTGGGTATTATTGACCATCTTTTTTTGTTTAGTATCACACTACAAAAACACTAGTATGTACAAACAAGTCAATGTATTCACAAAATAACCAATATAAAAAATGTTCAGTAAGAAATGTAAAGAACAATAAGAAATCATAACTGCTGTGTGCATTGATCTTTATACCAAGCAATAGAAGCTCACAGAAGCAGAATTAAGATGCTGAACATATCCCCTTATATAATCACATTCCTTACTTTCATCTGTGAAGAAGTGGATCATTACCTAAATAAAACTTGTTATGTTATCATGTTACTATTTCCTCTCTCTATTCTTTCTTGTCTTCTTTTAAGTATTATACTTTCTGTTGAGCTCTCCAATGTGTTTATTCAAAGTCCTGTCAGAAGATGATATGATTCTGTACCAGACAACTCGTTTTTCTAGCTTCTCCAGTCCTCTTTTAAGATTCATAATTTATCAAACATGATGGTATAAACTGTAATCCCAGCACTTAGCTGAGGCATGAAGACTGCTCTGAGAAGTCTCGCTTTTCTACATAGACTCAACAATAAAAACAAAACAAAACAAAACAAATGAACACTTGAAACAAGCCTTCCAAAATGAGATTCTAGGAATGCTGTGCAGAGGTGAAGGAAGGTCCTGTGTTGACAGCTGTGCTTTGGGCCAGCCTCATACTGACTAATTTGCTTTCTTGATTTAAACTTCAGTGTAATTAATAACAGAAGTATCATCTCCATTTCGTGTGTGAAGAAACTATAATTCAGAGAATTTGTGTATCTTGGTTAATATTAAACAGCGAATGAATTCACAGGCTGAAAATCAGGCTGATCTGATTCCAGAACAAGAGGTCATCCAATGACCTCAACTTATCTCTTTCAATTTAAAGTAGTCCTGAGCAAGAGTCTATAAATTCCCATTCTTCCCATATTAAATGGTAGAAGAAAAAAGTGATTAAATATTATTATGAAAACTTTGTAGAAAACAAATGACCACCTCCCACTGTCTATGTGGTATGAGTATTCAAGTCCAGCTCTGGGAGGCTCGCCATCCATATAAATTTAAAAAGATCTTCCTACATCCTCCAAGGTTGGAGAGAGTAGTTTTCAACTGTGGGAGTAAAGAGATGAGATCAAACTATTATCAGGTGAAGCCACATTTAAGCTGGATTTCAAAAATATGTCTGCTTTCAAAAGGCTCCTCTAGAGGAAAAGGGGCTATAAATTTCCTAAATAAATAATATTGTTCCATTCCATGTCTGTATCACAAAGAGATTACTGTACTATTCTGGCACTTAGAAAATGAGAAAAGTCAAAACAAATGAACTGCCTAATCCATACTGGATCATGACAGATTGATTTGGAAATCCTGTTTTCTCCTATCAGGTGCTGCTGCTGAGATGGATTGTTCCACATTTTTTTATACTGGTTCTGAAGTCCCTGACTCGTGTTACTGAGAGTAGAAAAGCATTTTAGTAGTTCTAGAAGGTGTATGACAGAATGCTTTAAAGGAAGCTTTTATCATTCCTTCCTTGAACTGATACTTTGTCTTGCGTCAGAGGTAGGCTTGGATTTATTAACTTTTTAAGATGTGAAATATATTGTAGCTGTTTCCATACTCATACACTTTATTATTATTTCATTCTGAATACCTAAAACAAAAGTATCAGCTTTGAAATTACAGAGTTCTAATGATTGGTATCTATCAGCATTCAATTACTCCTGAAGAGAAGCTTGAATTACCCTTGGATTTGAAAAGAACTTGCTGTTTCCTGACATGTCAGGAAGTTGTTTCCTGACATGGCAAATTAATACTTTAATGTGAATATTTATGACCATGTTTTTAGTTATTTTATTACATTATCCTTAATCAACTGCTTTCTTACAACTTAAAAATGATAACAGGAACTGGGTGGTGGTGGTGGCACACGCCTTGAATCCCAGTACTTAGGAGACTGAAGCAGGCAGATCTCTGTAATTTCAAGGCCAGCCTGATATGCAGAGTGAGTTCGAGAACAATCAAAACTACACAGAGAAACACTGTCTCAAAATACAAAAAAAGAAAAAAGAAAAAAAAATGTAGCATGATTAATTAAAACACAGATACAGACATTGAGGTTCAACCTGAAGGTCAGAAAAGCAAAATAGCTAACCACTGATTCTTACCTCTACCTCAGTCAGAAATGACGATTCTGCCTTCAGGAATCTCAGGATGAAATTGTATGTGAGAGCTGTCTTCTTCTATTTTATATTCCTCTCTAGTTCTGGGAATAACAGCATAGACCGCTACTGCCTGGTTTCTATGGCTACTGGGATTAAAGGTGTGTGTCAGCACTGTCTGTAAAGCTGATCAGTGCAGCTGTTTTACTCTCTGAACTTCAAGCAAGCTTTATTTATTAAAACACAAATGAAATACCACTACAGAAAAAAACATGGAAAAGAATACTCCCTGTATACTATATTCAACTATTACATTGTAAAGTAAATGCTATTTTCCACACACCACCATTAGCAGAACCAATAAGCAAATTCAGCAGCATGCCCATAGTTATGGGTGATATGTGATTAGGCCAGTCTGATTAGGTAGTTCATGCTGTAATTCCTCTATAAATCACCAAAGGAAGTGGTGAATTCTCTCTTCAAACTGCAAATGCATTGCAGATAACTGTGTTGTTCACCTTTCCTTGTTTGCTAACTGAAAAGGATCTCAGATTATGTTTTCCTAGGGGTAAATTGTTATTTTTCAGCAATATTGTCTCTTTATGGGGCCACTGCACTGGTACTAAATCATAGTTACATCACTAATACTAGTTCAGGGCTGGAAATGATTGAGAAGGGATGAAGTTTCAATTCCTTCCCTCTTTCTCCTAAACAATCAGACAAGTCATGAAGGCCAATAACAATTCCCGCCTACTAATTAATTTCAGTACTATGTGACATATTAGCTCAGGCTTCTTATTAAGTAACTCATATCTTAAATTAACCCATTCCCATTAATCTGTGTATTACCATGAATCTGTGGCCTACTGGTAAGGTTCTGGAATCTGTCTCCTTTGGCAACTACATGGTGTCTCCCTAACTATACTTACTCTATCTTTATATCTCTGTTCAGATTTCTCACCTGGCTTTATTCTGCCCTGCCATAGGCTGAAGCAGCTTCTTTATTAACCAATGGTAATAAAACATATTCACATAATACAGAGAGGAATCCAATATCACCTAACCTTTTCTGTCTAAATAAAAAGGAAGGCTTTATTTAACTTTAACATAGTAAAATTACATATATAAAAGGGTTATCAAGCAAGTATTATAGTTACAATATTTAGTCCATTTACATTTGGCAAATTAAGGGAAATACTCTATCATCTATCTTATCTTTGTGAGTCTAAAGTATTATATCTCATTTCTGTTATCATAACTAAGGAAAACTATAACTACCTGTCTTCAGGGACCCCAGAAGGATATAATATTACCTAAGTAAAAAGGGAGTACATTCTAAATAACTTTCGAAACTCTAGAATTGACAGAGATAGATTGTTGGCTGGACAGCCACAAAAAGTTCTGTAACCTTGGGGCATCCCTCTTCAGCCTACAGGCCCATAGTATCTGACAGACTTTTCCATGAAGCAGGAAATTTGAAAAGCTGTTTTGCCCATTTTGACAGTTTGTCAGCCACTTTCTTCTCTGTCCTTCCGAATGTTTGGCAGACTCTTTTTTTTTTAATTTATTGCTTTATAAATAGTACCAATCAAAATTTCCACTTCCTCCCTTCTCCCATTTCCCTCCTGCTCTCCCATTCACCCTCTCCTCTCCCCCTCCAGTCCTAAGAGAGGACAGGGTACCCTGCCCTGTGTGTGGGAAGTCCAAGGCCCTCTCCATTCTATCCGAACAATGTGTCCTGTCCATCTTGTTGTGGAATATTATTTTAAGATGTGCTACATTTCTTTATGTTGTGAAACACTTATTTAATGATACAAAGATGTGTTGCATTCTTTTATGTTGCATTTGTTTAACTCTGTGAGATTGTATTACTTTGCCTGTCTAAAACACCTGGTTTGTCTAATGAAGAGCCAAACAGCCAATAGTGAAACAGGAGAAATGATAGGCATGGCTGGAAGGCAGAAAGAATAAATAGGAGAAATCTGGGAGCAGGACGTCAAGGAATGAGAAAAGAAAGAGGATGTCAGTGGCCAGCCACCCAGCTACACAACCAGGCTCAGAGTTAGAAGTAAAGAAAAGAATATGGAATAGAGAAAGATGAAAGCCCAGAGGCAATAGGCAGATGGGATAATTTAAGAAGAAAAGTTGGCTGAAATAAGTCAAGCTAAGGACAGGCATTCATAAGAAATAATGACTCCTGGTGTATGGATTATTTGGGTGTTAGGTGCTGGGTCCCCCAAAGAGCAAAGAGCCAGAATACTAAACAAAACAAAACAAAACAAAACCAATAAACAAACAAAACAAAACAACCACACCAGCCCCTCACACAGTTATGCGATTTTGACTAGGTTTATAGCAGATCTTATTTTTTGAGACAAGGTCACTTACTGAACCCATTTTTAAAAAGAAAATGATAAAACTTTCCTTTGAAAATATATTCAAAATCTGTAAAATCTGGATACCTCTAGATCCAATGTATCTGCACAGCTCTGGCTATGATGAGCTACTGCCACCAGTCCTGTGTAGTTTTCTTAAATTTCCTTTGTTAATAGCATTGTTCTCTCTACTGTTCTTACCAGAGCAGCCAGAACAAACCTCATAAAATAGAAATCACATAATGTCACCCTCCAGTGAACAGGACAAAAGGCGATGTCCTTATGATGTCTTATGAAGCCCTACAAAATTACTTTCTTTTTCTCTCTCTGAAATCACCTCCCATCATGCTCACCTCACTAATTCTTCCTCAGCCACCTTGACCTCATTGCTCTTTATTGAACAGATTCCTATTATGTGGCCTTTGCACAACGTGCTTTATTTTCTGAGGGTGCATTTTATTAGTACTCACGTGGCTTTCCTTTTTCTTCATTAAAATTGCATCTCACTTCTACAAAAGGTATAATATCCATGTTATTTTTTTTTGCTACCCGCTTTTAATGTAACTGGAAACTTTATTAACTGATTTTTGTATTGCACTGTTTATTCTTAGTTCATATTCAACAGGATGCAACTGCTACACACACTGAATTATTGGTATGTTAGTAGTTCAGTTGTATTTAGTGCTTTGGTCCACAAACAATATTGAGTAAATACCTAAATGGATGTTTGATCCAAGTTTAATGATAGGGAAGATTTCCATCTGTTATGAAGTAGAAGAAAAATCCAATAACTTGGAAGATAGGAAAATCTCTGCAGGGTCCGTGAGAAGACTGATCTGGATTATTAATTTGGCTTACGCAGGAAGATAGAATTTTAATTGAGGAATTCCCTCCATTAGATTGGCCTGTGGACGTTTTATTGATTGTTAACTGTTGTAAAATGTCTCAATTCACTGTGGGTGGTGCTATCCTTGGGCAGGTAGGCTTGAGGTATGTAAGAATGCCAACTTGACCAAGCTAAAATATGGTGTTCCTCTGTGGTCTCTACTTCAGTTCCTGCTTCTAGGTTCCTGACATGAATTCTAACCTTGACTTCCCTTAATAATAAACTTTAATCTGTGAGAAAATAAATCTTCCAGTCTTCATTGCTTTCAGTTATAGTGTATCCAAAACAGAAAGAAAATTGAAACAATCACCACGAAGACATTAGTCTGTGTGCCTATGTCCTGTGTATCTGTTTCATTTCTATCTGATTTGCACCTGGCATCTCTGGGAGGTAGTGAGTGCTCCAAAATCCCAATACAACATATCCTGTTCTGAAAATACCCAGAATATTGGTTTTAGTTCTTATTATTCCATGCTGTCAAACCACATATCAAAAAGAATTCACATCTCTCTTTTGCTTTCAAAACTGCTCATCTTAGATTCATCATTCCTTCCTGGGACAGCTTTCATTGTCTTCTTTTGACTGAGAAGGGGAAATAAAACAAGTGACCACAGAGGTCACCCTGTCATAACATGGATGTCACCATCAGCATTGCTCAGGATAGTTAAAACACCCAGTTTACCCAAGTGCAGTTCATTTCAATTTCTGGATAGATTTTGCCTCTTTTGGTGTTGTGGTATTTCACCCTAACTGTTTCTCTGTTCATTTCTGACTTTTGATGCCCTTGATGCTATTATTTGTTTTGGGTAAAGATAGTGGTGAGGCTGGAGTGATGTTAAATGCTTGTTGTTTACAAGGCAATGAGAATCTTCTTTCATGTGAAGCAGGGATCCTTGGACTGCGAGACTGATTGGGGCCCCAACATGCCATTTGATTGTTAGCAAGCCATTTCCACCATTGCTTAGAGTTTCATAACTGGTCTGGGGCAATGCTATCTATAGTAGACAGCATAAAGATCAAGTAGAGAATGAAGTTGAGCTAGCCAGCATCTTTACTCTTCACATAAAGTGTGAGGAGTTGTCATAGGAAGCTTCTTTAAAAATTTGTCTTGCAGCCGGGCGGTGGTGGCGCACGCCTTTAATCCAAGCACTCGGGAAGCAGAGGCAGGCGGATCTCTGTGAGTTCGAGGCCAGCCTGGTCTACAAGAGCTAGTTCCAGGGTAGGAACCAAAAGCTACGGAGAAACCCTGTCTCGAAAAATCAAAAAAAAAAAATTGTTGTGCCTTTACCTAGTGATAGTTTTTTTTTTCTGCTGTAATGTATAGAGTGGTATCCCATCATACTTGTGTCCCATTGGTTATTGAAATATCCAGCCATGTGTGATCGTACTTTTCTAGTAAAGGTGGTGGGTTGTTGTTCCTGGTTTTGATTTTTATCTTTTCACAAATTCCCTTAAGATTTTGTTATTTGTTATTCATCCTAGGTTGGATGTCAGTAAAGATCCAGGGATACATTTGAACTCACAATGCTCATGTATCTACCACCTGAGTACAAGTCCAAGGGTAGATGATTAATTCTCTATGTGTGTGCTTTTTTTAAAACAGAATTTGACAATATTAATGTTAAAATGACCGATAAAATAAAGTATAAGAAATATTAAAAAAATTGTATAAAAAAATTGTCTTGCTAACTAAAGGGTCATTTGCCAATCCAGAGACTTTTGTAGTTTCACTCTCTTGAGCCTTGTCTAGTTTTGTCATAGGTAATAATTTTGGACTATATTTTTCTCTTTAATATTGAACTTGAGTATGATCAAATTTGTTAAACTTTACCTAAACCTGAATTCATACCATTTTTCCCCTTAGACATTAGGGCTAGTTATTGTTAGTATTTTGGTTGTTTTTCTTGGTTGTTTTCCTGCAGGCACTAACAGGTATGGACAAGGGACAACTGAGAAGTTACAAAAACTCCTTTGGGTTTTTGTACAAGCTGGATATTTGCCATTAGGAGAGACAATTCTAGCTGGATATGTTCCTGGATCCCTAAAATGTGTCTTTTAGACTTCAACCAACCATGTGCAAACAGTACAATTATATGGGGTTATAGAAACACTTCTGGCGAGCTGAGAAAATGAAAGGCTTCCTATAATACTCTTTTCCCTATGGAGCTAAATATGATCTTGAATCTCCAGTTCTGTCTATTTCTCTTGTGTTAGGATTGGGATTATAAGAATACAGATTTATCCTGTGCTTAGAATCAAACTCAGGGCCTTGAGTGCATCAAAGGAGCACTTTTCGGCTTCCCAATCTTTATCCTAAATTATTTAAAAGTTTTTTGAGGTTATATTTTAGTTACAACATTTCTCCTTACCCTTTCCTTCATCCAAGCTCTCCTATATACCTATATACTCCTCCCACTTTCCTTCAAATTCATGGTCACTTAATTAATTGTTATTGCATATGTGTGTGTATGTGTGCGGGTTCCCCAATATAACAAGCTGAGCTCATATAATGCTACTTGTATGTATCATTTGTTGTGTCTATGCAGATTACCTACTGTTGTAATATGAGTGGCGGGGCTGCATCCCCAACACCCCGCTGCCCGCACGGCTAGCTTTACCCGAAATAATTACACGGACACTGTATTCATTTAATCACTGCTTGACCATTTCTATCTAGCCTCTTCTAGGCTAACTCTCGCACCTGGACTAGCCCATCTCTAATAATCTGCTGTAGCCCAT
>NW_004949105.1:11798061-11800336 GCF_000317375.1 Microtus ochrogaster | reverse complement strand
GAGGTCCTTGAGGCCTGCCCCGTAGGTAGGCTCTCACCGCTCTGGGTGGGTAGCCTTAGTGTAGGAGGAGAAAACTGTTCCTGAGCAAAGGACCTTGCAGAAAACGAAGACTTGGGTGTGTGGGGGGGGTTCGTGTGTAAGAAAGACAGTCCTGCAGAAGGAGCTGGGGGAGGGGGGTTTGTGCTCTCTTCCGGGATAATCCGCCCCTGGATAGCACACATTCAACCATCCAGATGGGATTCCTCAGCAACTAAACAGGTCCACCAGGTAGCCCAATGATCTGGTGACAAAAGGATGAATGGAGCAAGGAGGGGCGGTATTCAGAAGAGCACAGGAGAGCCTGGCACATGCACGAGCTGAAGGTGCCCGGGCTCCCTTACAGGGGACCCTGAGGCCTGCCGGGTAGGCAGGCACTCACTGCTCTGGGTGGGTAGCCTTAGTGTAGGAGCTTAAAACTCGAGAATGCTATACTGAATAGCATTCTAGGATACTTTTGCCACATTTATTTTTTTTAATTTAAAAATGAAACAAAATCTATTTCAAATGTTCCTTTTTTATAACAAAACAATAATTATAGTTTGTATTTCATTTTAGTTTGAGAGGAGTTCAAAATACTCTGTCATTTTATACACTTTGAATTTGTATTTTTTATTTAATGCAGTGCATATGTACATTCTTTTACATTGTTTAGTGATGACAGAAATGCTATGAGTTTCTATACAGATATAAGATTTGGGCTAAAAGATTAAATTTGCTGCCTGCACAATCAGTAGCAGAGGCTGGACTCTAGACAACTGTATCTCCCAGTCAAGTTTTCCACTATACCGAGCTCTTACTATGTTCTTAAAACCTAAATTTAAATAAAAGAAACATAAAAGTATATTAACATAGCAAAAATATGCTTTGATTCCATGTATAGCCAGGTGGAAAAGGAAATTGAATTAAGATGGGGGCAGATACTTAGCATGCCAAGAACAAGGAAGAGAAGAGGCTATGGGCCAGAAAATTTCAGGCAGAGAGTCAGAATAATGGAAAGAAAGAAATAAGAAGGCTAGTATACCTGAAAGGAAGAATGAGTTAAAGTTTTGGTTTTTTAAGGCTTTCCTTCAGCACACTCTATATTATTGGACCAGAAACATGTCTCATGATAGAACTATTTATAGTCTGGTTTTAGTAAAAAAAAAGATACATAAAAATGCAAAAGGGGGAACAACCAGGCTGGTTGCATAAAGTGGGGAACAAGAAATGTCTCTAATGGTCTTTCCGTCCTGTTTACTACAGAAGAGAAGCATGCTCCGCCTAGCCTTGCCTTCCTTGTCCTTCTCTTTTTGCTCTTTTTCCTCATTCTCTTCCTCCTCCTTGTTTATTTTCCCTTTTTTGAGGTAGGTTGTCATTATGTAGCCCTGTCTAGTCTTGAACTTGTCATGTAGACCCTACTGGACTTGAACTTAAAGAGATGTACCTACTGCTGCCTCTAGACTTCTAGGATGAAAGGTGTCTTTCTCCAAAATAGAGGTCTTAAATTAAAAAAAAAAAATACTGGTTTAGTTACTGAAAAGAATTAGAGAATGCAAGGATAGAAGGATGGCACAGTGAATTTTTTTAACATCTAGGAATACAAGGCTGGAATAGCCAGAGATTCCTGATATTGCAGAGATGAATGCTGGTGTACTTTTGGTTTCCTGGACAGTTTGGGGAAAGAAGCTGGAACAGTGGAAATTTAGAGCTTCTCATTGTTTGAAGATTCTATACTTTATCTCAAAGTCCATATCTGGACACAGCCTCCTCTAAGCTTTTCTGAAAAAAAAATTGAAAAAGATTTTTATAATCAAGGGGTATCATTGAGAATACCTTAAATATGAGAAATATATCCAAACAAGAGGGGTTTTGTTGTTTTTAATGCTAGTTTAGATGATTTCTTAGAAAAAATTGCATTATTTGGGAATAAAGTTCACATTATGTAATAAAAATCTATGAGACAGTGAAAATTTCAGAAACATAGGTAAATACAAGAAACTTTGGAAAACTACACTGACCTCCCTCTGTTTCTTTTCCATTTCTATTTAGCTGCCCTTTGTTATGCAGCAGAAAAACATATTCAGTTCCTTTTCTCTTTCAGCTGCTTGTTAAGCTTTCTCTGCATCTTTCTCTTCTTTAGGCAATATTTCTGCTTGCCAGGTCTTGCCGATCTGTCATCTCTGCTTTACACCATGCACTGTCTATGGGTTATCTTACCACTTGCCGATCTGTCATCTCTGCTTTACACCATGCACTG
>NW_004949105.1:11793720-11797961 GCF_000317375.1 Microtus ochrogaster | reverse complement strand
GTCTGCCCCCGAGAGGAGAGCTGTCGAGTCTCTGAGCTCACTTCCTCTTCCTCCCAGAGTTCTGTTCTGTTTACTCCTCCCATCTACGTTCTAACCTATCAGGGCAAGCAGCTTCTTTATTTAATCAACCAATGACCTTCCTCCATCAACCTACCAAGTTTACAACTAGTCTTTTGGATAAAAGGTAACTAAAATACTTCACTGTGTCAGAGCGAAAGGCTCCATTAAGTGTGATCCAGGGGTCATTGACTAAATTGCAATATGAAGAAGTACAAAGGTTAATATGAGAAGCTCTGGGAGGCTTGCAGAGATGAATTGCTTATCGGGAGGTCAAGGGAGTCAGAGGAAGAGACAAAAAGTAAAACAAAACAAAACAAAACAAAAAAAAACCTGAAAAATAAACTGGGTTGAGAGTAACAGGTAGAGCTAGTCACTTGGCCAAAGAAGTGATCCTCAGTAGACTAGTATCTATCGGGAGAGAGGAGAATCCAATATGTTAGTCATGAAGCACGGTTCCCAAGTCAGCTAGTCCTAGTGCAATGAGCCAGTCATCTCCCTCTCTCTGAACTGGAGAGAGTGGGAAAGTTGTAATAAAACTCAAAAGGGCCCTCACCTGCGCATTTGAGGAAGATTTTTAGCTTTAATGTTATTTTAAAGTTCCTATTCATATTTTAAATCAGTTCTGGAACTCAAATGTCCATCATGGTGAATATGATTATCAATGCAGTACAATCAACTCCCTGGGAATACACAGGCCACACCTGCCAGGGGAACTGGTACAATAACTGCAGATCATCATCTCTCTCTCTCTGTTCCTCCAAATCCAATCCTTAATCCTATCCCCAGCTCTTCAACAGAATACATCTGGCAGACTTCCCCTACATTATCTCTGTTGGATCTCATAGATCTTCCCCTCCTAACTTCCCTTCCTCCACTTGTTTCTTTGTCTCCCTTAACTCCAGCAGAGTCCCTTGGAACCCAGGCTACATTGAGCAGGGAAGCAGGTAGGCTAATTGTAAATCTTCATCTCTACCTCTGCTCCTCCACATTAATTCTCCAGTCTCCTCCCCATCTCTGTAGCAGAACACCTACTGTAGCCTCCCTTCCCTTCCTATACTTATCTCTATCTCCATTGGATCACACAAATCTTTCCCTCCAAACTTTCTTTCCCTGACTCATTGCTGTGAATTCCTTCAGCCAATAGCCTTTTAGATACTAGCCCATTTTAGGCATGGTCTAAGGTATTAAAAAGCACAGACAAAAAGCAAGAGATGCCCCTTTTCTGCTGGGTTATTCTCCCAGTTTCCAGCGCACACAGAGGACTGGGGATAAACCTTTGTTATACTCCACGCTGGGTTATTGTGGAACTCTTTGATATGCTTTGTTTCAGTTTCCAACTCTAGCAGGTACTCCCTGGAAATACAACTTCTACTCTGACAAGGGAAGTAAGATACTGCAGATCTTCAAGTCTTCCTACATTTCTCCAAGTCCAGTTCTCCCAATCTCATCCCTGACCCTGTAGCAGACCTCTGCTGTGGTCTCCCCTTACCCCCTTCTCAATCCCAAGAGGCCTAACTAAGCAGATCCTGGTAGAACACTGATTTTCTTCCTCTTGTAAAGCTCCCCTCCTGGCCACTGCCCTAGCCCATACTGTTTCTATGTCTCAGGTACCAACATACAGAAACAAGTTTTACCTGGAACCCCCAATGCCCACACCTATCAGAATCTCAGAAGATCTCCTTACAGGCAACACACACACACACACACACACACACACACACACACACACACTTTCCTAAGAATGAGAGGAAACAGAAACCAAGGAACAAAACACCCACTCAACAAAGACAAGACCAGTTATCAGCACCTAGAATGGCAGTCTTCCCAATATCATATATCTAGGTGCTAGTATAAAAACACAATCAATAACAGCTAGGACAGTATGTATCCACTAGAACTCATCAACTACACCACACCAAACCGTATTTCAACAGAATAATAAGAAAGTCAAGGACTTTAAAACAGCCTTTATGCATATGATAGAGATCCTTAAAGAGATAGCTATCACCTAAAGAAATATATGAAAACACAAACAGTAGATCAAGACCTAAAAGTAGAAATATAATTAATAAAGAAAACCCAAAATGAGAGAAATATGGAAACAAAAAAATAGGAACTTGAACAGGAACCACAGATGCAAGGCTCTCCAATATAATAGAAGAGATGCAAGAGAGAATCTCAAGCATTTAAGACAACATAGAAGAAACAAATATCCCACTCAAATAGAGTGTTAAATCTAAAAACCTCCTATCACAAAACATCCAGAAAATCTGGAACACTTTGAAAAGACCAAATCTAAAAATAATAGAAAGAGAGTAAGTAGAAGAAACCCAGCTAAAAGGCCCAGAAAATGTTTTCAACTAAATCATAGACAAAAATTTTAATAATCTAAAGACAGAGATACTTATAAAAGTGCAAGAACGATACCGAGCACCAAATATATTTGGGCTGGAAAAGAAAGCCCCTCAGTACATAATAATCGAAACACTAAACATACAAAACAAAGACAGAATATTAAAATCTGCAAGGGGGAAAGACCAAGTAGCATATAAAGGCAGACCTGTTATATTTTGTGTGTCTGGTCCATCTCAGCCAGCAGTCTTGAAGCTGTTTTGGATGTAAGAAGCTTTGACATGATGACCATTGTATTCCCTGGAAACTTCAGGGCAGCAAGCAGTAAGTACAGTCCACACAATTGCACCTAATCTGCTCTATGTTTGAGAGTACCTGTCACACTTGTTTTAATAATGGTTACTCTTCAATAGACACCTTAAGATGGTTTCTGCATGACGCAGTCTCTAACATAATTCTGTGTGTGTTGTCATTGTGATTTCCACTTCGTTCATAATTGAATTGAAGCCCAGAGTGTCTCACCATACAGAGATAACAATACACTTATCTGTCTCTACAAGCATGGATGTTATTATTAGATCTCCAACCCTCCAGCAACCAAATACTGAGTTAAAATAAATCAGAATCTGCTAAACCCTAAACTAGGTTGTGACTACTCCTGCCTTCTTGTAGTTTATGGCACAAGGGCTATAACAGACAGATAGGAAAATAATAAATGACAATTTTTTAGTTTTAATAAGTACTGGATCCTACAGAGATAAGAGGTATGAGTTCTGTGGGTAAGAAAGAGATGTTGGAAGCTGATGGACTAAGGGGACAGCTGAGCAGTGATGGGGAGGGGTAGTAATTATGGAAATCAGTTACAAAAGCCAGACTAGGTTCTTTTAATAATAGCAGCCATCTTCTTTGAATCATTTCTATGGGCTTATTAAGATAAGTTCTTCCTGAAACCTCATAAAAAGAATGACTGTGGGTATGTGATCAAGGATGTGTATTTACAGAGGAGAAAGCTGAGTTATGAAAGGCTACATAGGTCCTGAGGCTCACAGCCATTGAAGAACAACAGGATTAAGAGCTTGACCCACTATATGGCCAGTGAGTTTCAACAGCCCTCACAACTTTGATTCAGGACAGCCTTTAGTATGGTTGAATTGGTTTTGAGTAATTCCACTGTCCTTTTGACTTCAAATCAACTTTTCACTGCTTGTTAGTCCTAAATTGGGTCCCCATACTCCCTTTTCGCTTTTGCTGGAGGCCTGAGTGATTATCACTGTCCCTTGTCTCTACAAAGTTCATGGTATTTCCCCAATGCCTTAATAACATCTCATCTGATTTCTCATACTTACTTTCCTGGGGAAAAAAAGTGCTCAACATTGCTCTTCTACAAAAAGCTCTAATATCAGTGCATTTGAATACAGAGGGGGACTTGTAAGCAGCACTGGGGAGCTCTGGAGCTTAGAAACCTTAGTGGGGCCAGGGTATTGATGTAATGACCTGACCTTGTTGGTATAACCATATTTGAGCTGTTTTAAATCTTGCTGGATGCTATATCTCCTTTGGGTCTTTTGTTTCTCAGCTTGTGGACCTCGAGACATACTCAGTTAAGCATTAAATTTCAACTAATAGTCACTTAGGTTCTTATTTGAGAGTGGGCAATTTAGGATCCCAAACTCTCATATCTCCTGAATATGAGAATGCTATACTGAGTGACTGTAGCTTCATAAAAGGAATTTGGCAATGACTCTTCTGTTTCTATATTGTGAAATACATTAAGGAGTATAGGTATAAGCTCTTCTTGGAAGTTCTGGTAGAATTCCGCATTGAAACCA
>NW_004949105.1:11785419-11786348 GCF_000317375.1 Microtus ochrogaster | reverse complement strand
GTCTATGGGTTATCTTACCACTTGCCGATCTGTCATCTCTGCTTTACACCATGCACTGTCTATGGGTTATCTTACCACATCAAGCATGTATGCCCTCATCGGTAGCCTTACTGATACAGTTGGAGAAGTGTGTGGATGGAGGTTGTTCATTTGTCCCTAGCTGCTCAGACCCCAAATAATCCCACAGAAACTGTATTATTTAAACCACTGCTTGGCCTATTAGCTTATGCATATTTATAGCTCACTCATATCTTAAATTAACCCATTTCAGTTATTTTATATTTCACCATGAGGCTTGTGACCTGCTAGCAAGGTTCCTGCTGGCAGTTTTTGTCTTTCTTCTCTGGCAACTCCATGGCATCCCCTGACTCCATCTTCTTTCTCTCAGCATTCAGCTTAGTTTGCCCACCTTGCTCTATTCTGCCCTGTTTATAGGCCCAAATTAGCTTCTTTATGAACCAGAGCTATTCATGAGGGGAATCCCACATCAGAGCTGTATGCTGTATTTAGACTTCTGGGCTTGTATCTCATAGACATCCTTAACACTGCTCTGTCTTACACTAAATCCAAGTCAGACTCCACTTATTATTTCCCAGATATCAGAATCTCTGATTTTCATCTAATATGAAATAACAATATCTTAACTGAAGCAAAACAGGGTGTTATTATCTGCACCCTGTGTCTGACACCTCTACAGAGCTCTTATACTCCTAACTTCCTTTCCCTTCTCTCTCATTGCTGGGTTTTTGAACAGTAGCCTTAGATGGTTTAGTTAGTCATCTTCCTGTCCTATCTCTCTTCCTACATGTTATTTTCCTCTTCATATACTTTTCTTTTTTTAATTTATTTATTTATTAAGGATTTCTGCCTCCTCCCCGCCACCGCCTCCCATTTCCCTCCCCCTCCCCCGATCAAGTCCCCCTCCCTCA
>NW_004949105.1:11783076-11785272 GCF_000317375.1 Microtus ochrogaster | reverse complement strand
CTCCCCCAAAGCCAGTACGTGCAGTAGGATCAAAAACCCATTGCCATTGTTCTTGAGTTCTCAGTAGTCCTCATTGTCCACTATGTTCAGCAAGTACAGTTTTATCCCATGCTTTTCTAGGATCAAAACACTGCTCAAAGTACAGAACAGTATGAGATGGGAAGATTCTTCGTTGCATTTTCACATCCAACTCGAAATTTTCATCTCTGTAGTGCTCTATGGACTTTTGTCTGAGTTAGACTGGATTCTATGTGTTCTTGGGTCACTATCACACACCTGTACCACAGTTCTGACATACAGTGTTTTTTTGATTATCTTAGAAACATGGCAACTGAGGTCAAGGATGAAGGTTGGGGTATATTAATCTTTCTGTTAGGAAGCATGATTGTAGCTCACTAAGTGTTACAGAATTCACCAGCAAAGAAAGAATTAAGGCAATTTGAAGCAATTATATTTTTTCCTCCTTATTTTTAGTTCTTCAAAAAACTGGAAAGGGCCGGGAACAGGGAACTCAGACTTCCTCATCCCTCCTACACTTCCTGCTCATCCTGCAGGGGCTATCCTGCCCTATACCTCCTCTCTCTTCCTATCCCATCCAGCTTACATCCAGAAACCCCCACACCCTGTCTCCCTCCCTCCCCTCTTTGGTGGTATAGCACCTCCCAGCACCGCCTGCTCGAGCGCTGGGACTGAACCCAAATCAGGAGGGCAAAGGTTCCTTTGTCTCCATAGCCTGCCTGCATCAAGCAGGGTGGGCCCTTTGTTTGCGAGCTACCCAAGAAGCACAGAGATCTGGTCTGGACACCAGGAGAACCATCACTGGGGAGTGACAACACTGGGAAGGTACATCGGTGGGCAAGAAAACCTGATCCTTTAAAAGATCCATAGGGGAGCATTTGGAGGAAAAGATGGGCAGGCGCCAATGCAAGAATTTACCCAACAATCTGAAAAACAACATGAAACCATCAGAAACCAACGACCTCACAACAGGAGGACAAGAACACCTTAATCAAGAAGAGTAGAAAAAACTGACTTTATGAAAATGATAGACGCCCCTAAACAGCATATAAAAACGCCCTTACAGAAATGGATGAGAAGTATAACAGAAAGTTTGAGGAATTGAGTAAATCATTGAATGATACCCTAGGAAACCAAGGAAAAACAATTAAGCAGATAATGGAAACAGTTTATGACTTGAAAACTGAAATGGAGGCAAAGAAGAAAACACAAACAGAGAGCAGGCTGGACAGGGAAAATCTAGGTAAACGAATAGACACTACAGAAACAAGCATAACAGGCAGAATTCAAGAGACAGAAGAAAGAATCTGAGATTCTGAAGATAACATAGAGAAAATAAACACACTGATCAAAGAAAACAGCAAGTCCAACAAACTCTCATCAGAAAACATTCAGGAAATATGGGACACAATAAAAAGACCAAACCAAGGATAATTGGAGTAGAAGAAGGAGAAGAAGTGCAGCTCAATGGTCCAGAAAATATACTTAATAAAATTATAGAAGAAAACTTCGCCAACCTGAAGAAAGACGTACCTATGAAGGTTCAAGAAGCATACAGAACACCGAATAGGCTGGATCAAAAAAAAAATCCCCTCGCCATATAATAATCAAAACACAAAGCATACAGAATAAAGAATATTAAGAGCCACAAAGGAAAAAGGCCAAGTTACTTATTAAGGTAAACCTATCAGACTTACACCTGACTTCTCTATGGAAACCATGAAAGTCAGAAGGTCCTGGATAGATGTTCTGCAAAAACTAAGAAACCATGGATGCAAGCCCAGACTACTATACCCAGCCAAGCTTTCGTTCACTATTAATGGAGAAAACAAAATTTTCCAGGATAAAAACAAATTTAAACAATACGTAGCCACAAATCCAGCCTTACAGAAAATAATAGAAGGAAAATCACTAACCAAGGAGTCCAACAATGACCACAATAACTCAAATATCTAGAGACCCTTCACCAGCGCAAATCTAAGAAGGGAAACACACAAACCTTACTACTAAAAACGTGACCGGAGTTAACACTACTGGTCATTAATATCACTTAATGTCAATGGGCTCAACTCACCTATAAAAAGGCACAGGCTAAGGGATTGGATACAAAAACAGGATCCAACATTCTGCTGTTTACAAGAAACACACCTCAACCACAGAGATAGGCACCTACTCAGA
>NW_004949105.1:11772142-11778068 GCF_000317375.1 Microtus ochrogaster | reverse complement strand
TGTGGGAGCCTAGCCTGTTTGGTTGTTCACCTTCCTAGACATGGACAGAGGGGGGCGGACCTTGGACTTTCCACAGGGCAGGAAACCCTGACTGCTCTATGGACTGGAGAGGGAAGGGGAGAGGAGCTAGGGGGAGGGGGTGAAGGGTGGGAGGAGTGGGAGGGAAATGGGAGGCTGAGAGGATGCGGATTCTTTTTTTTCCATTTCTCAATAAAAAAAAAACTGGAAAGTTTTTAATGACCCATTTATATAAGTTTACAGATAGCCAGCTATAAAAGGACTATTTCATCAAAGGGTTTGGCTTAGATTAGATAGTCTGTTGAAAGTTCCTTTCAATTCCCTCCTGGAATATATCCAGGATATTGAGACAATGGTGCAAACAAAGAAGCTAAAACAATCCTAAGCTGTGTTAATAGAGGAAAGAATGCTATCAATTCCCAAGGGATAATAAGCTCCCTATCTTCAATGCTGTAAAAATCACAACAGAAGACTGTGATTAATTCCAGGTACCTCACTGAAACAGAAGTGTACCTCCCTGACACCTGTTCATATTACAGTAGTGGTTGAAGGTGCTTTACATGTTCATGGGGAAAGAGAGACAACAGCACAGAAGCAAGTCATCCTGCATTTAAGGTCTTCTCTGCTCAAGACACCTGAACCTATTCCATTTAGCTTTCAGAACTAGGCTTTTCAGACAAAAATTACCAGAGTATAGCTAATTATACACAAGAATGTCTGGGCAGTTGGGGCGAGTGGCTTTTATATTTCAGAGATTCTCAATGCTCAAAGTAAGCAAGAGGGAAATGACTGTTTGGTAGGTGGACACTGTCATCACAGCATGCTTTCTCTTAGTTGGTGACCTTACTTTCTTCATTCCCTAAAAAGATTCAGAAAGAAATGAGCTTCAAGTATATCAGAACAATTCAGGTAACAAGGTAAAAGAAATTCCCAAAAGACAATAATGTTCATGACAAGGTCTACCTGTGGAAATTTCAATTGTACATTACATAGAAACATGCTTTAGACAATCACTTACTCAAAAAATTAATAATTTATGCTCAGAACAAGAGGAAGTAAATAGGCATGCTTTTATTAGTACTGATTTTATTTGGTGTTTATAATGTTTTTTTCCAATCATATTTCAACATGAATGAATATTTTTGAGTTCTCATTTATGTATTTTATTTATTTATGTCTTTTGTTTTATTTTAATTTATTTTACACACCATCAGTTTCCCCTCCCTCCTCTCCTCCCTTCTCTTCTCCTTTCCCATATACTCCTCTCCTCATCCACTCCTTCTCCACCTCCGTTCAGAAAGGGACAGACCTCCTATGCAAAGCACATCACATCAAGTTGAGGCAGCACCAAGCTCCTCCCCTCACATTGAGGTGGGGGCAGGTAATCCAGCATGGGGAACAGGTGGCAGGGAGAGGTCCTACTTTCCCTGCTAGGAGCCTTACTAAGAGGCCAAGCTACACAGAGGGCCTAGGGTGGTGCCATGCAGACTCCCTGACTGTTGGTCCAGCATCCATGAGCTCCTGCGAGCTCAGGTTAGCTGTCTCTGTGGATTCTCCCACCATGACACCCTGACTCATACAATCCCTTCTCTCTTTCTTCTGGAGCTCAGCACAGTTCTTGTCTGTGGATCACTGCCTCTGTTTCCATCAGTTACTAGATAGAGTATCTCTGATGGCCATTAGTGAACTCACCAATCTGCTTACATTAGATAGTCAGTTCATAATAAGTTTTGAAGAAGACAGTGACATCTTTTTTTTTTGTACGAATTTGGTGTGTGCGTGGTGATGGAGCTGTTGAAACATTTGTAACTTTAATGAGTCACAGATAACAGTGACTATGGACTACAGATCTGAATACAGTTCACCAAGGACTAAGAGTGCACACTGGCTCTGTACAATTTCACTTCAATGCACACCACTTGCCTTTAGCTGTATGAAGATTATGGCTATCTTCATAAAATAACTTATTCAGTACTGTGTGACTATTTTTTCTGGAAGTCTTTGCTGTTTGAGAAATAGTTACTAGAAAAAGAGTACCTAATGTGAGGCAGCTGTTGACTTTATGTGTAATCTAGAAAATCTAATCAACATATTCTCATGGTAGATAAAGTATTTTAAACAGTGCTCAGGTGACTTCAAGGTATTCAGAGATATTTATTTCTTCCTGTTTCATCGCAAAGGGCTTCAAAATCTGGATAGATATCAATATGAAATTATATAATTATAAAATATTAAAATATGTAAAGAATCAGATATAAAATAAGTTAACAAGGGAAAATACAAGCCATAGTTACAGGGAGATTTCAAAAGAGGGAACATTGTATGCAATGGGTCTGAAAAGGCCTTGTAAAGGTAATGAGATACAATTGAATGTTCAGGCTTGGCTTTGCTATTTTTTGTTTTCATTTATACAAGTTCAATAGAAAATTGCATGATGAATTCATATCAAGAAATTATATTCAGGAGATTGGACGCTGCACTCTAATGACCTTCTAGGAGACTTCCAATAAGTGAAATCAGGATGCATTGATTTTTTTCCCCATATCTTGAAATTTTCAAGTGATTGTTTTGAGGTCTATAAACACAGAGTTGAGAAAAACATATTTAGCAGTTAGAAGAAATGAGAAAGTATAAAAGATACCCCTTGGGAAGAAGTGAATTTTCTTTAGTGAATAACTGAGGAAATTGAAGAAGAGAAACACCCCTGTTTGAAGAAACCAGCTAAAGTTTGGCTCTTTACTTGGTGTTACAAACTTTGACAGAATAGACCACTTGGAAGCCACGTTGTCCTTATAAAATCCACGACCATAACTATGTGGTTGTCTTCTGTCATGGTGTAGTTCATAGCTTTCTACTTAATAATATGAGCAGCTATTTCCTGGGCTAATTTCCACACTGTTAACACCTCATGAATTAGTGTGTGTTTAGGGTGAGATCAGCTTGCTTGACGAGGCCTCACCTCTTACCCAAGCCATGCTTGAACACCTTCATCAGACAGGCATCTGAAAATGTACATTTTCACATTCTTAAGCTTTGTTGTAACTTAAGCTGTCTCAGACTGTGGTCACCACAGACTTAAATGCCATGTTAGTCACACATTTTAAATAGTATTTCAGATGTTTTTCTTTCACTTAGAGTTATATATGACTAGTTCAGTTATTCTTTCTAATTTCCAGTGAGATTGCCAAAATTACATGGACATATAAATAGGTGTCTGTTGTGATGGTCACATGGATTCTATGATCCACAGGAATACACTTTTGTGGCAGAAAAGGACCCCAAAAGAGTGGTTCTGTTTTTTTCCACTGTTGGGTATGGATCCAAGTCCTCCTGTAGATCAAGGACAGGCTTCTACCATTGAGATTCATCCCAAGCCCGTATGATTTATTGGGAAGATTTCTGAATATACTTGCTCTTTCTTGGATTGTGCTAAAAGTACCAGAAGTGTAAAACAAAACAAAGCAAAAATTCAGACAGCTAAGTCCTAAAGAATCTCACATTTATTTCCTTATCTTTAAATAGACAAATCTTTTTAAAATCTCAAGTCCAGGTCCTGATAGTGGCAACTCATATTTGTTTTCTAACCAGAGTCCCCTTCTGACTAACTGCCCACGTTCCATGCACACACGTCTCTCTAGCCTCATTTCTACCTTTATCAGCCATTTTGCAATTCTAATACAGTGCCTTTCCTGCTTTTTCTCAAAGTGACCAACATCACTGCTACTTCAGGGCCTTTACAGACATACACCTTCCTGTTTGTTTGATATGTTTGTCTTCTGATGATGTATGACTTCCTAGGAAAACATGAACAAAAGTCTAGCTTCCTCAGACAAGGCAGTGAAGTAGATCAGAAAATGAGTTTACCCAGATCTATCTTGGTGAATCAATGAATTTATTAGACTACTTTCAGGAGCCTGCGAGTCTCTTGGATACTATGCCAAAACCAAGCACAACATGAGTGACAATTTAGGAAGGCTCAATCCAGGGATCTTCCTGCACTACTTATATTCAGCTCCATTGGACATTTTTCTCTCCCCTTGATAGATTTCTTTTCTGTTATTATATAACCTCATGGAGAGTCTTGCAAACCTTGTAGTGCTTTAAGATAGCCGAGTCTTGTAACTATTCTTAACTTCCTGCATCTGAGGACTTTCTCTTCTTGGAGAGAATATTTTAATTAAGAGGAAATAGTTTCACAATATTTAGCAACTTTGGTTAATCTCAGCATCAGAGTTGTCTTTCTAGACTATTCTGTGTAAAGAGTAACAAATACCCATTCCCATCCTGGTCTCTGTTTCAACTACTGAGAACTTAACTTGATAAATACTAGCATTGATGACAGGGCTCATAGGTTTTCAACATTCTATCTTGACCAAGGCCAGAAAGTTGGAACTTCTGTTCTTTCAAAGTATTGTCAAGGTATGGCTAATATCCAGACCTGGTATTTCAAATATTAAGAAGTAGATCTGTTGCTACCTCAGACAAAGGTCAAGGCTCCACTCTACCTTGATTTAGATAAAGTTCTACTCTCTCATAGAAATTGTCAACAGGTAAGGATAATATCCAGAACTGGTATTTCAGATATTAAGAAGCAGATCCATTGCTACCTCAAGTAAAAGTCTAAGGATCCCACTAAGTTCCTACTTCCTTAGGGTGATAACAATAGATTTCACCCAGGGAGTGGGTTTGCCTACATAATGTCTTGGTCTAGGGTGTGAGCATTACTTGTCCTGTTCTGACAACAGAATGTTTAACTAAGAATGTAGCCCATATCCTTCAACTAGGCTGTTCATTTCCTTGTACTATGCTATTGCAACTTTTATTTTACTCTGACCTTTTGGGGCTAGGGTATTTAAACAAATAGAAATTAAATGTGGTGATTTTCAGTAGTCACTGGAAGTCCCTCCCAATACTATCTTGTTTCTGTCTCTTATTTCTCCCATATCGATGTTCCTTTTGCCTAATAATTCTAACCCTCAACTTCTTACCCTGTAATGTATAAACCTGCTGTGTCTAGGAACCCAGCAAAAGTGACCCCCCAAAAGGTGGCTTATGACACATTGGTTTGCTTTTTTCTCTCACTAAATGAAGAACTTGCTTCAAGATGTGGGGTGACCTTTGGAACTTACTCTTTTAAACTTTTTAATAATTGACTTGTTCTGCTCACAATGCATATAATGTATTCTGTTCTTACCTAACTTACCCAGCTCCCATCCATTTCAACCTTTTCTCCTTCCTTCAAGTGACTTTTTCAGATCCATGGCTTTGGTTTTATTTTGAAACTTGTTTACTAGTGGCTTTTATTTACTGCTTTTCTTCCAGTGATGAGGACAGTTGTCACATAGTAGGTATGCAGTAGTATTATTTGTAGACACAGATAGCTCAACCCACATTTTTCTTTTCTAACTTGTGGTGTTGTTATTACTATCACACAATTTTGCAGTTGATTTTAAGTGGACTCCATTAGCTATGAAGGCACTTTCCATTATTCTGTTTCCTCTCTGCTTTGCTTCTGACAGCTAGTAAGCTTCTGCGGGAACTGTGGGAACTGGAATCTGGTCCCCCAAACTCAGTTTATGAATACCTGCAGAGGCCTGGAGAGAAAGCCTGACATTTGGGATCCACAAAGATCTCATTTGTACCCTTTCCATGAGTATTAATGTTTTAATAACTTAGGGTTTTTCTTGACAATGAGACACTCTGCTCCTGGCAGCACCAATCTACTTCAAGAAGAAGATGGGCATCGAAGAAGTCCTTATGGAGTTTGATAGCCATTTGGGCAAGAAACTGTTCTTGCCTGGACTATTGCATAAACTGGACACAGAGAACCTGCAGAGAGAGGACTGCTAAACTTGCCTAAAGGTGAGATGATCTTTCGGGGTTCCTGATTCATGAAAGAGTCTGCAAG
>NW_004949105.1:11765633-11769685 GCF_000317375.1 Microtus ochrogaster | reverse complement strand
ATGGGCTAGTCCAGGTGCGAGAGTTAGCCTAGAAGAGGCTAGATAGAAATGGGCCAAGCATTGATTAAAAGAATACAGTGTCCGTGTAATTATTTTGGGGCATAAGCTAGCCAAGTGGCTGGGGTGCTGGGGACGCAGCCCCACCGCTCCTATTTCAACAGTCAAGGACATTTAAAATTGCTTTATTGAACACCTTACTTATGTATTGAGCATTCGTACACTTATGAAAAGTGTACCTTGTTGCATTTATTGAAAAGAAAATGAAGAGCCATTGACTAAGAAGTGTGTCCTAAAATATTAAGCAGATTATTTAGGGCCTGCTGAGATTTAAGGAGACCAGAAATTGTCAGATGCCTCAAAGGAAGCGTTCTAACCATTTTTCTTTAATGCAAATATTTCTGAATAAAGATGACAGTAGTTTATTAGGAATCACTTGGAACAAATCTTATTTTGGAATATATTTTTTAAATTTTACTAAAATTTTGTGAATTTCATACATTGTATTTTGAACATACTAACCCCTTTCTCATCCTTTTCCAGACCCACCTTGTATTTCTCACACATCAGACTTTGTGTCCAAATTCATTTTCTTCAGACTTATTGAGTATATTTGGTATCGCCTATATACACTATCAGGTGTATGGTTATTCACTGGAGTGCATTAGACCTACCAATGTCTATACTCTTAAAATCAAGCTACCGTTTACTAATAGGTCCTCAGCTAGGAACTGGAATTCATATGTCCTATTCCTTTCCAGACTGGCTTTTTGTCCTGTTTGAGCTTTCACAGGTCTTCTCCATGGTGTCAGAATCACTGTATAGACCTGCCTTACTGTGTCCAGAAAAAAAACAACATCAACTTGTAGTTGTCCACTGGCTATGGCTCTTATAGTCTTTATGGCCTCTGTTTCATGATGATACCTTTATCTTGGAAGGAGAGGTTATGATATAAAAGTCCCTAAAATCCAACACCAAGAGTGGATTATCTCTATTGGATTTGTTGTACAGTGAGCTCTCATAGACCCCCAAACATTATGGGCTATTGTCATTGCTTTTACATGAAGATAAGAATTTGAAGATAAGAATCAGTTAATAAACACATTTTTGAGTCACTGGACACAGAGAAGTCAAGCTGGTATTGACCTGAAATCTTCATCCCTATTGACTAGCTTTCATAGTGCTGGAAGGTACTGAAGGGAAAAGTAACCATTATTCTTATCCAGCTGTGAACTCTGAAAGCTTTAATAACTATATGCATGGTGGGAACAATCCATTGGTGCAATAGTAGTTCAAATATCCTAGAAATATTATATATGTGAAATGTAGCATTAAGTACATATCAAGGTCTGCTCACGCAAACCTATTTTGAGTGTCCTTGACAAACTGGGTAGCTTGTATTAAATAGTAATATATTCAATTCATACTTAACAACCAGTGAATTCAGTGTGAGGTTCCTTAAAAATCTATTTGTAAAAAGACTGGAGCATTCAATAATCAAATCAATTTGAAAAAGATGCAATAAATACAATCAAATAAGGTAATTTCCTACAGGGTTTTGAAAAATTTTGGAGAAGATACCATAGTGGAGCATTGAAGCTTCATTTGCTAGCAGGCTAGTAGTTAGAAACAGAGAAAGCCTGATTAATAAAATCATTTTTGTATAGAGTCTGTATGTTGCTTTCACATGAACATATTGCGTTAATGTTAATATTTGATTGATATGGCAGTAGCCACATATAAAAGTAAGCAGCCAGTGTGAATAATTTGTTCTTGTTGCACACCTCCTCACAACAATAAATGTACTGCTTTATTTAATATTTATATCATGGGTTCCCTGTGGTGATATTAGCGACTTCAGTACTTAGAGCCATCACTGTGGTTGGAGTTTTCTGTACACTGGAGAATATTTAATTAGCATCTCTCTGACCTCTACTTACTAGATGTCAGATATACCCTTCCCTACTAAGTCAATTAAAAATTCTCCAGACATTAAGAAATTCCCTTCTAAAGGGCAAAAATTACAGGTGCTGTGTAAGAATCTTTAGCCCACATAGTAATTTGCCCCTGTACACTGATATTTTCTACATCACTTCAACTGGTCACATTATCTCCGGGAATTCCTTTTATCCAGATCCGGAAAACTTCAAAGCTTTAAGATGAAGTCATATCTTATGCTTGGTAATGAGAGGGTACTTGGGTCTCATGGCTTTAACTTTTAACCTTGGTCAGCGATGCCTTCAACAAATATGATTCATGTTTGTCCTTCCAAAGAGGTTTCTTTAAGTGATTTCCTGCATGATCAAATGTAGCAATGGGCAGAATATGGGGTTGAAGGCAAGAGAGAATCTCAACCCAATTTAATCTCTTGGGAAAAGGATGAGTTCTATATATTTACTTGTTGTAGAGACTTCTGTTTCCATTTGAAATTTAACAGGAGCAATAGAACACATGTTCAAAATACGAAAAATAGTATCTTCTCTTATTTCACCTTCCTCATTGCACACCGAGTGCATTATAACCCAATTTTTCTCTGCTGGGTTCTAATGACTTCTTATTGTCACTAATTGTTTTCTGAGTCGTTTGTGGTTCCTCACTCATCTTGTTTTGCTATCCTACTTATAGCATTAAAAATATATTTTCTACTTCTTCTTTACTGTATTTGCTTTTACCACTCAATAATATTTGTTGTACACTGATTATTTTTCAAGATTTCCCCAGGAAACTGATTTGTTACTGTCTGTTGTGTTCAGATGTCTGATGTTTCTTTTGTCTCTTTGACAAACTTAGAGCAGCAGTTTAGAATATTTAGTGTTTCTCTCAGTGAAGTGAGAAAGGAAATATCTCTGTGAACCTGCCTTATAAGTTTCAGGGCCTCTGAGGTTTTGCTAAACAGGTTTTCTCCTGGGTAGAAGCAGTGGTGGGTGGTGCTCCATTTTCTCTGATAAAATGTTTTTTGTGAGAGTTCTTAATTCTCCTTTGCTAATTCTTTCTTGATACCATTGCTTTGTTGAATTGATAGATTCTTGTAACATTCGTTACACATGCACTTGTACATACACACACACACACACACACACACACACACACACCCCAGACACATGCACACTTGGGTTCTTAAACTTACAGCAGCATGATATAGCATTTACATTCATCTAAATGTACAACAAGGGCACCTTGTTTCTTGTTTTTCTTTTATTGTTGTTTTTTTTCCCTTTTTGGTTGTACAAGTTTGAACTTGCACCAACAGTGGGAGAGTGTTCCCCTTGCTCTACATCCTCTCCTGTCACATGTGTTTTTTTTTCCTAGCCATTCTGACAGACATAAGATGGAATCTTGGTGTCATTTTGATTAGCATTTCCCTGATGGCTAAGGCTGTTGAACATTTCTTTAAATGCTTGTTGGTCATTTGAGATTTCTCTGTTGTGAATGCTGTGAATTTTTGCTCCATTTTAATTTGGATTATTTGTTTTGTTTTGTTTTTGATTTCTAGTTTCTTGTGTTCTTTATATATTTTGGATATTAGCTTACTGTCATATGTGGGGAAGAGATTTTTCCATTCTCGTGGCTGCCCTTTTGTCCTATCGATTATGCCCTTTGTCTTACAGAAGCTTTTCAGTTTCATGGGGTCCCATTTGTTAATTATTTATCCTAGTGCCTGTATGATTAGTGGGCTGTTCAGGAAGTTGTCTCCTGTGCCAATTCATTAAAGGCTATGCCCCACACTCTTTCCTAATCAGGTTCAGTGTTTCTGGTTTTCTGTTGAGGTCTTTGATTTACTTGGTCTTGAACTTTATGCAGGATGGTAGATAGAATCCATTTGTATTCCTCTACATGTTGCCATCCAGTTAGATCAGCACCATTTTTGATGATGATTCTGTTTTTCCATTGTATAATTTTGGCTTCTTTATCAAAAATCAAGTGTCTATAGGTATATGGATTTATTTCTGTGTCTTTAATTCAATTTCATTGACAAACCTGTTTTATGCCAAAACCATAACACCATGTAGTCTTCTCTCTCTCTCTCTCTCTCTCTCTCTCTCTCTCTCTCTCTC
>NW_004949105.1:11757469-11765533 GCF_000317375.1 Microtus ochrogaster | reverse complement strand
TTTTTTCTTTTAGTTTTATTGAGACAGAGTTTCTCTGTGCAGATTTGGAATCTGTCCTGGTGCTTGCTCTGTAGACCAGGCTGGTCTCAGACTAACAGAGATCTTCCTGCCTCTGTCTCCCAAGTGCTGGAATTAAAGGTGTGCACCACCAATGCCTGCCTCAATGTGGATTTTATTTCTATAGCTTTGTAGCAGAGCATGAAATCAGGGATGGTGATAACTTCAGAAGTTCTTTTATTGTACAGAATTGTTTTAGCTATCCTGTAATTTTTTCCATATGAAGTTGAGCATTGTGCCTTACAGGTCTGCAAAGAATTATGTTGATTATTTTTTGTGGGAATTACATTGAATTTGTAAATTGATTTGGTAAAATGGCCTATTTTACTGTTAATGATACCAATCTATGAACATGGGAGATTGTTCCCTTTCTGATATCTTCTTCAATTTCTTTCTTCAAAGACTTGAAGTTCTTGTCATACAGGTCTTTCATATACTTAGAATTACAGCAATATATTTCAATCATTTGTCGCTACTGTGAAGAGTATTTTTTTCCCTGATATCTTTCTCCACCCCTTTCTTGTTTGTATATAGGAGGGCTACTGTTTTTTTTTTCTTTAGTTAATTTTGTATCCAGCTACTTAGCTGAAGGTATTTATCAGCCATAGGAGTTCCCTGGTAGAATTTGTGGGGTCTCTTACGTATGCTATCATATCATTTACAAATAATGGTACTTTGACTTTTTCCTTTCCAATTTTGTATCTCCTTGATATCCTTAAGTTGTCGTATTGCCCTAGCTAAAATGTCAAGTACTATATGGATAGATATGGAGAGAGAGGACAGCCTTGTCTTGTCCAAGATTTTAGTGGAACTTCTCTCTTTTTGAGTTGATGATGACTATTGGTTTACTCTATGTCATCTTTATAATGCTTTTGTATATCCCTTATATCCCTAATCACTCCAAGACTTTTATCATGAAGGGGTGTTAGTTTTGGTTAAAGGCTTTATCTACAGCTAATGAGATTTTCACATATGTTTTCTTTCAGTGTATTTATATTATGGATCACATTGACAAATTTTCATATGTTGAACCATCTCTGTATCTCTGGAATGAAGCTCTCTTGGATGATCATGGTGGATGATATTTTTGATGTATGAGTATTTTATCATATGTTTTGCATCTATATTCACGAGAGAAATTGGTCTATAATTCTTTTTCTTTCTTGAGTCTTTGTGTGGGTTGGGTGTTAGCATGGCTATGGCCTCATAAAATGAATTTGTCAATTTTTCTATTTTCTAGAGTAATTTGAAGAATATTAGTTTGCACTTTTCTTTGAAAGTCTAGTAGAATTCTGAGCTAATTTATACTTTTGTTGACATCCAAATATCTGGCCCTGCACTTTTGTTGTTGGGAGACTATATTACAGTTTCTGTGTCTTTAGGGGTTATATCTATTTAAATGGTCTATCTGATCTTAATTTAACATTGATAAGTGAGGTGTATCAAGAACATTGTCCATTTCCTTTTTAGAATTTCCAATTTTGTAGAGTACAGTTTTTTTTAAAGTACTAACTAATGTTCTTTAAATTTTCTTGGTGTCCACTGTTGTGTTCCCTTTTTCTTTTCTGATTTTGTTAATTTGGATAGTTCTTCTCTGTCTCTTGGTTAGCTTGGAATAATGATTTGTCTACCTTTCTGATTTTCTCTTTGTTTATTTGACTCTTTGTAATGTTCTCTTTGTTTCTGTTTTATTGTTTTCAGCCTTGAGTTTGATTATTTCCTTCTGTCTACTCTTCTTGGGTATGTTTGCTTATTTTTGTCCTAGAGCTTTTGGGTGCTGTTAAGTAACTGTTATGGGATCTAATTTCTCTATGAAGTCTCTTAGTGCTATGAAGTTTCCTCTTAGCACTGCTTTCATTGTATCTCATAAATTTGGGTATGTTTTGGGTATGTTGTGAATTAATTTTCATTAAATTCCAGGAAGTCTTTATTTATTACTTTATTTCTTTCTTGACCAAGTAGTAATCCAGTAGAAAGTTGCTTAGTTTCCATGAGTTTGTACACTTTTTGATGTTTCTGCTGATTTGATACTATACAGGAATCATTTAAATTTTCTCTTATGTGTTGAGACTTACTTTATGACTAAGTATGTGGTAAGTTTTGAAGAACATACAATGAAGTGCTGAGAACAAGCTTTACTGTTTTGTGTTTGGGTTAAATATTCTGTAGATATCTGTTACATCCTTTTAAGTCAGATTCATTTGGTGAGAGTGGGGTATTGAAGTCTCTCACTACTAAGGTGTGGGCTTAATATGTGACTTAAGTTTTAATAATGTTTCTTTTACAAATGTGGGTGCCCTTGCATTTGGGATCTTGATGTTAAGAATTGAGATGCCCTCCTGGTGTATCTTTCATTTAATGTATATAGAATGTACTTCTCTGTTTTGAAGTTAAATATTTTGTTAGACATTAGAGAAAGGTTTAATATCTAACTAAATGTCTAACTAGTAGATAACAGCTTGCTTTTCTTGTCTATTTGATTGGAAAATCTTTTTCTAGTCCTTTATTCTGAGGCAGTGTCTATCTTTGATGTTGAGGTGCATACTTATTCCATTAGCAGATGTCTTTTATTGGGTAATTGATTCCACTGATGTTAAGAGCTACTAATGACCACTGATTGTTAAATCCTGTTATTTGCGACAGTTTGATATCGGTGATTGTGTGTATGTTTTCCCTCTTTGGATTTTGATGGAGTAAGATTATCTACTGCCTGTGTTTTGTGGGTATAGTTAACTTCCTTAGATTGAAGTTTTCCCCCTGGTAACTTCTGGAAGGCTAGATTTGTGAATATTGTTTGAATTTGACTTTGTCATGAAAGAGCTTGTTTTCTCCATATACGGTAAATGAAACTTTTGCTGGTTATATCAGTTTGGGCTGGCATCCATGGTCTGTTAGAGTCTATAGGACATCTGTTCAAGTCTTTCTGTCTTTTAAAGTCTCCAATGAGAAGTTGGGTGTAATTCCAGTAAGTCTGCCTTTATATGTTACTTGGCCCTTTCCCTTGCAAATTTTAACATTCTTTATTTGTTCTGTATGTTTAGTGTTTGGATTGCTATGTGGACTTTCTTTTCTTTTTTTTTTTTATTGAGAAAAGGAAAAAAAAAGTTTCCCCCTCTTCCCAGCCTCCCATTTCCCTCCTCCTCCTCCCACACTTCTCCCCCTCCCCCCATTCCTCTCCCCCTCCCTCTCCAGTCCAAAGAGCAGTCAGGGTTCCCTGCCCTGTGGAAAGTCCAAGGTCCTCCCCCCTCCTCCATGTCTAGGAAGGTGAACATCCAAACTGGCTAGGCTCCCACAAAGCCAGAACATGAAGTAGGATCAAAACCCCGTGTCATTGTCCTTGGCTTCTCATCATCCTTCATTGTTCGCCATGTTCAGAGAGTCCGGTATCCTATAGCAATACTGACGAATATCTTGCATATCACCATAGAACCTTCATCTGGTGATGGATGGAGATAAAGACAGAGACCCACACTGGAGCACTGGATTGAGCTCCCAAGGTCCCAATGAGGAGCGGAAGGAGGGAGAAGATGAGCAAGGAAGTCAGGACCATGAGGGATGCACCCACCCACGGAGACAGTGGGGCTGATCTATTGGGAGCTCACCAAGGCCAGCTGGACTATGACTGAAAAAGCATGGAATAAAACTGGACTTTCTTTTCTAATCCAATCTATTTAGTGTTCTGTAAGATTCTTGTATCTTTATGCTCATGTCCTTCTTTAGGGGAAATTTTCTTCTATGGTTTTGTTAAATATATTTTCTGTTTTTTTTTTGTTTTGTTTTGTTTTGGTTTTTTTTTTTTTTTTTGTTTTGTTTTTGTTTTTTCGCTGTCCTAGAACTAGCTCTGTAGACCAGGCTGGTCTCGAACTCACAGAGATCCGCCTGCCTCTGCCTCCCGGGTGCTGGGATTAAAGGCGTGCGCCACCATCGTCCGGCTATTTTCTGGTTTTAATGTGGAATTTTTTCTCCTTCCTCTATACCTATTGTTCTTGGGTTTGGTCTTTTCATGATGTCCCAGATTTACTGGATTTTTTGTGTTAGGAGTTTTTCAAATTTAACATTTTCTTTGAAAGATGAATCTATTTCTTCTATTATTTCATCAATGACTGAGATTCTTTCTTCCATCTCCTTTATTCTGTTGGTGATGCTTGTGTCTGTGGTTTCTGTTTGTTTACCCTGATTTCCCCTATTTTATGTTTTCTTTATTGCTTCTGTGTTCATTTTCATGTCTTGAATAGTTTCCTTCACTTGTTTCTTTTTCTTGGTTTTCTTGTCATTTTGAAGGAAATTATTGATTTCCTCCAATGTTTCATTTGTCTTTTCCTAGATTTATTTAAAGAGTTTTAAAATTTCCTATTTAAGGATCTCTATCATCTTCATAAAGTTCATTTTAAGGTCATTTTTTTGTGCTTCAGTTCAACTGGAATATTCAGGTCTTGCAATTATAGAATAATTGGGCTTTGGTGGTACAATACTACCCTGGATGTTGTCAGTTATATTTTTACAATGATGTTTAGAAATCTGGGTTTGTGTTGATTAGGGGTAGGCCCTGATTTCTAAATTTGTCTTTGGTGGGTGAGTATTTTGTTCCTTGGCTTTTATTTACTCTTTGGTTTTCTAGTCTTTGTTTGTCTGGATATTTGGTGGCTGATATGATCTCTGACCTAGTAGGAAGTCTCTATCCAAGCTGAAAGCTGGCCTTTTGGAGGTTAGCTTGGCCTTTGGTGCAGAAGGAAATGTTTGTTCTTCTGATAGGTGTGGACTGTACCTCTTCTAACTGGTGTAGCCTGTGCCTGACTGGAGGAAGATCACTGGGAGGAGGTGCTCCACACCAACAGCAGGGTGGGCAATAAGTTGGGATGTTGTGTGCTATGGTAAAGGTCACTGGGAACAGAATATAGAGAGTAGGGCAGTTTAGCAGGCAGGTGGTTCATTCACTTGTTCTCTGACTGGAGAATACACACATATTATGTAACACCATTCTCATGGCAGATATAGAAAATAATTGTCAGTCATCATAAGACTGCATCCTCTTCATGGAAGAATGAAATGTATAAAGCCAATAATTTACATGGTAGGATGATGGTATATGGAGCTTGTTTCTACTCTGTTTATTCTGCTCTATGTGGCAGGGGTGAATTTGAATGCTCTCTACTGTGTTAGGGGAGGAATCTTTGTATGGAGTTTCCAGAAAGATACTTTGAAGAGAGGTAATATGGAAACTCAGGGGCCCATGTGAGAAGTATATTTATATTAGTGTATTGGAAGCCAGCTCTTATCAACTCAGGAGAACCATTTTTAAATTTTCAAGAGTTATATGAATTGTCAAACAGATATTATTAAAAATCAAATCATGTAAGCATATGATTAAATAAGTGATATTAAAAGAAAATGAAAAACGTACTCCAAATGCATGAATGTTATTTAAATACATATTACTGTGACCTATAGTGATGTGGTGCTTCTACCTCTTGTGTCACTGTGGAAGGAAAATTATACTGCATAGTATTGCTCTGCCTTATCTTGCCTACAGTGACATATCTTGGTTGCTCAAAACTGGCCGTGCTGGGAGTATTTATTTATGGGGAGTAACAGATTACCCTCACCTATTCCTCTCTACCAAGAACCTGTTGGTAAATAGATATCAGTACACCACTTTAAAACTTTGTATATTATTATTAGTATTTTGGTTTTTTAAGATAGGGTTTTTTTTTTCTGTAGCTTTGGAGCCTGTCCTGGAACTAGCTCTTGTAGACTAGGCTGGCCTCAAACTCACAGAGATCCACCTCCCTCTCCCTCCCAAGCGCTGAAATTAAAGGCGTGCGCCACCACCGCCCAGCCATCTTTGTATGTTATATGAACCAGAAAAACATATAAGCAAATATTGACCCATTAATGAACAGAGGATACTGCTATGCAGACCACAGCACCAGTACTTTGTTGCAATCAGCTCCTGTTATTACAATCCTTATAGCCCAAAGTCAGACTATTTAACGTTGTTAAGTTTAGTACCAAAATATTGGAACATCCTGATACTGGGAGAGAGACTATTATAAGATAACTTATTTTATTTTTTGAGTTAATAAAAAATACAGAATACACATACACACAGACATATACACAAGATAGACAGACAGATGACAGATAGATGCACCCATACAGGTACATAGGGAAGGGGAAAAAGAGAGAGAGAGCGCGATAAAGAGAAAGTAAGTGTAAGAGGGAGAAAAAGAGATAGATGACACATATACACACATAGAAGCAGAGAAAGACCAAAACAGATATACAGATACAGAGACACATATCCTACACCATTAACAAAAATAACATTGAGTGGAAAATAAGTAGCTATTGAGGATAGGTCCTGGGAACTTAGAAACATATGGGATCTATTTTAATATATACATACCTATTTTTTGCCCCTGGAAATTCTTTTAAGCCCTTAATCTTGAGTAATGTTGGGTCCCTGAGAACCAGACACTCTTTAAATTTTAGTTTTCCTAGGTTAATACAATATAAGCCAATAAAAGCATGCTACAACATGCCAAAAGACACAGCAGTCATGGTGTCAGGCCCAAGAAATTTCCAGCAGATGGTGCCAGTGACAAATGTCACTTTGTACTTTCATACATTAGGAATGAAAGCTGTAAACAATCAGTTTGGAGCTATTTTACCCAAAGTGAATGGTGGTGTAGACTCCATCGTTTTGTGTCATTCTGGGGCCCATACTTTTGGTGACAAGGTAGCCAATGAAACAAGCAAGTAAACAAATAAAAACAGATGTTCTAAGAAATAGAACATGACCTGAAATGGCTGATGAGTTCAGCTTTCTGTAATTGTTTTTATCTAGCTCCAAAAAGTTTGCCAACCCCAAACCCTTTCAAGGTGGTTTGAACTTTCCAGCTAGCAACAGAATTATCTGTCTTCCATTTTCAAGTTAGGTTCTATTCTGGTGACCTAGATATGGTCGACATAACCTTGTGCTGTATTTCATAAAATTCCATTAAAGAATATCTCTAGTTGAGAAGGCAACAATCCCCAGGAGCTCTCTTGACTGAAAAACTCTATTATTTTGAGGATTCACACTTGACTATTGTAAGAGATCAATGAGGAAAATCTTGAGGATCCTAATTCTCTGATTGTTAGTCCTGCATTAACTTTGATGACCAATTATTGAATAAATGGTACCTCAAATCACATTTTGTTATTCTCTTCTCTCTTCCATGAGTCCCTAACAATTGAATGTCTGTTTCAGAAATACCTAGAGGGTTGCTATAGTTCAAAGAGCTAGAACTTTTCTCCAGAGGTTCCAACTTATAGGTTTGATGTGAGGCAAAGAATATGTTTGTCTAATATTCTTCCAGGCAATTCTGGTGGCTCCAATCTCAGGCCATATTAGGAAACACAGCTCTCCAAAAGTCACAAAAGAAAAACATATTCAAAGTTTATGTTTTGGGAAACAGAAAAATTATACCTGAACTTGTGGAGAAGAGAAACAGATTGAGAAAAGTGAATCTCAAGACAGTAAGCTGTGAGCACTTGAACCACACCATGGGGATTAGAGGGTTTGACCAATTTCTGAACAGTTGGACCTCATGCAAATGAAATCACAGGCTGGTTATAGAATAGATCTGCCCAGGTGTGGTTGTAATAAATGGGACTGCTGGGGCTCATGAATTAACTTACCTCTTTTGAAGCTCGAGTCAGTGTTTGTGGTCCTGCCTGTACTTTACAATTGCCTGGAGAGTTGTAAACACTACCTGTGCCTAGGCTGCCACCAGAGCCATTAAGCTGTCTTCTGAGACTAAGTAGGAATAGGGGATATTTTCAAGAATGTGTGCTCTCGGAGGAGCTAGGTCCCCCTCAATGATCCTGAATTATTTTGTGTGAGAAATGTTTTCAAAGTTATCTACTATTTCAGTTTTTATATTTTTTTATTGAGAAAACGAAAAAAAAGTATCCGCCTCCTCCCAGCCTCTCATTTCCCTCCCCCTCCTCCCATCCTTCTCC
>NW_004949105.1:11742040-11749678 GCF_000317375.1 Microtus ochrogaster | reverse complement strand
CTCACAAACAAAGGGCCCACCCTGCTTGCTGCAGGCAGGCTATGGAGACAAAGGAACTACCGCCCTTCCCTTTGCCCTCCCCTACTATTTCAATTTTTAAAATTAATGTAGTGATTCTAACTTGTATTTGATATCTGGATTATAGTTAGCCTGTAAGAAACATCACAATAATGATTGCTCCATTGTCGTTTCTTTTAAAAAACTTGAATTAGGGATTTTTTTTTCTCTTTGGCTTTTTCAAAGTTTTGATGAGGAGAAAGAAAACATGACAAATTGAACATATGCAAATTTTCAGTATACATCATGAGCAACCAACCTATAGATTTGGACTAAGTCTGGTTTATCATCTCTCCTTGTATAGTTTTTAGTTTACATATCAAAAACTATGTGTGAAAGCCAAATTTAAGTGCTCATAAGGTTTTAAAGCATCATAATTTTGGATATCTGCTATTATTCCATGCCTATACCTTTATTTGCTATGGATTGCCACTTTTGATTATAGGCTTTCACAGAGCACAAATGTCTATGTGACCCTCAGAAATTAAAAAAAAAAATTACATGTCTCTCAGTCTAGGCTGACTGAAGACATACACCATCTCTCCTAGTGCCTTGCGGTAACATTATGATGAGCAAAATGGAGAGAAAGAGAAGTTGACCTATTCATGAACTATTTAGAGATGCAGGACTGAAGAGGCAAAGTTGCAAAGGCGGCTGTTGTGGGAAACCTGTTTACCATCTGGGGCCATGATGATATCCAGACCCAATCTGCTGAGAAGGGCTATGTCTGGGTCTATGGACCAGGTTGATGTCTGAGAATCATGATTCAGCCAGGGTTATACAGATCTGAGTGGCCTGCACTGCCACCCAGGGCCATGGTGATGTTCAGACCCAGGCTGCTGTAATGATCATGTCTTAGTCCATGTTCCTGCTGCATCCTGAGTCTGTGTTTATGTCTGTAGCCTGTGTTTGCCACCAAAGGCCACATGGATTCCTGGGGTCTGGTCCACCACCTGTGACCTTGCTGGGATTTGAGGTCCATGCTGCAACCAGGGCCATACTGATTTGGATAGCATATGCTGTCACCTGGGGCCATGGTGATTTCTGGATCCAAGTTGCAGTCAAGGGCCATGTCTGGATCCATGCCCTACACTAGCCAGGGTTTGAGTTGATGTCCATGTCTCCTGTTACTTTTGAGAGCTGAGTGGGTACCCAGAACCTGATCAGTCACCTGAGACCATGTTGGTGTCCAAGTACCATGGTATTCCTGCGGCCACACAGATCTGAGTGGTCTGTGGATGCCATGGTGATGTTCAGGCCCAGCTGCTACAGAGGGCCATGTCTAGGTCCGTGGTTTTGCTGCAGTTGGGGTCTGTGTTGATCTTCATGGCTTATGTTACCACAGAGGGCCATAGGAAATATGTGTGTTGAAATCTCAGGGCTATCTTAATTGACCCTGGGAGAACTGGTCCTGCCTCTCACTGGCCACTGCAGCAGAAGAGTTGGCCCCACTCCTTAAAGGAGAGCTGGCCCCACACTCAGGAAAGATAGCCCCATTGGCATGGCTGATTCAGCCCTTCACCTGACTGGGGTAGTCCCAGTGGCCTGGACTGACCAAAACAGCTACTACCCAGATATATATCCAGGGTATTTTGCTGACCTACCCCAAAATTTGAACCATCTATATAACCTGCCAGTGTGCATGATTAGACTGGTCCTGTAGAACCATAGCCACATTATTTCTTTGACTTGGGACAACAGCAGGATATCTTAGAGGAGTTTCAGTGAGGGTCCGATATTGATGGTGTATCAGGAGACAGAAGCCTTGAACTAAACCAACAATTTATTTCAATGAACACTTGTAAGCAAAGATGACCAGATAAAAGGGTATTTTGTGTGACACACTGTATTTCCCAATGCCACTGAGATGAATGAAGAGGTGATGGAGGAGTGGAAAAGACAGAGGAGTGAAGTGTTTTTGTTGTTGTTGTTTTGTTTTTAATTACTAGCTTTAAAATTTTCTTTTGGTGGGGATGTTATAGGGGTGAGGGGCAGATATGGAGGGACTATGAAATGAATAGGATTAGGTACATGATGTAAAATTCCCAAAGAATCAATAAAAAAATTATGTTTAAAAAGTATTACATTAGTAAAATTGTTGGATCCCTGGCAGTGGGACCAGGATTTATCCCTGGTACATGAACTGGCTTTTTGGAGCCTATTCCCTATGGTGGGATATCATACTCAGCCTTGATGTAGTGGGGAAAGACTTGGTCCTGCTTCAAGTCAATATGCTAGGTCAACTTCCTATGGGAAGCCTTACCCTCTCTGAAGAGTTGATGAGGGGTGAGAGGAGGTGGGGAGGGAGCAGGAGGAGGGGAGGAAGAGGGTGCTATGGTTGGCATCTAAAATGAGTAAAGAAGCATAAGGAGGGCTGAGACAGCCCTGTGTTATCTAACGAATCTGAAGAGTATTTTAAATGTTGGATAACGTACAGTAAGCTTCTATGTAGTTAAAAGTAAATATTAATTATAAAATAAAACCATCAGTTATATAAAAATTTGTATATAATATAATATTATAATATTATATTATAATATTTGTATATATAATATTATGTATATTCTATTGTATTCAAAATGGAATATTGTATTCAAAATGGAATATTTGCTTATCACATATAACCTAAGATGTTGCTCATATTAGGTGAGTGTATGACCATCAACCTATACCCTCAACTTGTGGCTATTTGTTTACACAATTTATGGTGCCCAAGTTATTTGATAATCTGTATCTGTCATTCCTGATATCTGAGAGAATGGGAGGTTGATTGCTTGGGAACTGTTTATATTTTTTTCAGCATATCTTTTGAATATTTAGTGATGTTTGTTTTTAACTAACATTTTGTAAAATATAATCTGCAAATTTCCTTTTAAAATTATGTCAGAGTACACCAAAACAAATAGATTTCTCACAGTCCTAGGCTTCTGAAAAGAGGACAGGCACTATCTAGATACACCTGTAACCACTGCTTCCTATGGCAAAATTCTGACCTTGAAACTAAGACATCCTATTATTTCTTAAGTCAACTACCCCTTAGGATACTTCTTGATGCTAACATTTAAACTTTCTTCTTAGAGAGGTACTTTAGCAAACTTACTGTTATGAACTCCATTTTATTTATATGTGTTTTACAATTTGACAATGCCCTTTTAAGGAACTATGAGCCAGTGTTTTGCACTTTCATCAAGAAATACAGGATCTCTGTACTTCTGGATCTCCTTGGGAGGTTGAAACCTAGTGTCCAGTCCATCAGCTCCAATTAGCTCAGAGACATATTTACACTGACCAAATTCCCTAATGTCCTCCAGCACTTTTCTACTAACTTGGCTAGTGCTTAAAATCTTCTACTTTTTGTTCCAGTGCAGATTATATAAGTTTTTCTTAACATTTATAATAATCTTCACAGTAGAACTGTTCATCTCCATTCACCTAGGAAGTAAATAGAAGAAACAGGAAGGGGTTGGGACCAAGATATACACTTTGAAGTCATGTCCTGTGATCAATTCCAATAAGCCTCAACTTCAACAGTTCTACCACTTGTCTTTATTCAAATTTTGATTTATCAATGGTTTGATTGATTAGATCAGATTCCTTATGATCTAATTGACTTTACAAACAGCCTCATAGATATACATAGAGGTTCCTCACATTATCTCAGCCCAGACAAGTCAACAGAATCAAGAATAGCCACCACACCCTCTCCATGGATGTCCTCCCTGATAGCATCCATTCATTTTTGTCCACATCCCCAAATATCTTAACAGTGAAAAATCATGATCTCTAACTAGTACCTGTATTCGTTATGTTATAACATCATATAAGTAAGTAAATTTGCATGATACTAGGAGAAACATGACTGAAGCAAGCAAGAACAAGAACATGCTGCATATTTTAAACACAAACAAGAGGCCAAAGTACAGCAGAATAGTAGAGGTGTAGTCCCATGCAGTGTCTCTTGGTTTCACCAAACCCACATAAGATTAGAGGACACACAGATCTCCCTAAATGCTTTGTTGTACTTGTTACTAATACAGGGTGAAATACACAAGTATATTATGCCACCATTCTCTTTTATTTATGTCTTAATATAGCATCTAGCATCAATTGTGGTTAGATAATTTGAAACCGAATATGATTTTGGTAGATTAATCAGCTCAAATATATCACAATGAAATTTCAGAGCTCAGAGAAGGAAGAGGGAGGGAGCACTTCATACACACAACTGAGTCAGCACATCATAGCAATGTTCTGTATCCTCATAATAGATGTTTGAGAATAATTACTGTGAGCCTGTGGAGAATTCATCAACCTCAGCTAACAAATAATACCTTATACTATTGTGGTAATGATGTGAATTAAGATAGAAATTCAAGAATACTGATGATATTTCCTTACCCCACTCCCAGAAAAGTCAATCTGCATAACTGATTCTGTAGTGAGAAAACACTTTTTTACTATTACACCTAAATCAAATGGTCTTTAGTGAATCAGAGGTGCATGATCATCAGAAACTAATAGCCATGTGGGATAGCAATAGCAGCATCCATAATTTTCTGGCATATTCAAAATGTGGATTTTTATTTTCTAAACCTCAGTATACTACATTCTAGGAAATCTCAATTGTCTGAAGAGAGGGATAGGGAAAGTTCAGTTTTCAGAGGCAGTGCCTCTGTGCAAAGGGTGGTCAAGCCCTGGGAGAGCTGGGCTCTGGGACCCTGAATAATTTTTATAGGAGATCTCTGAAATTTAACATTGGGAAAAAAATGTACTGGGACCATTTTGTGATGCCTTGTTACAACAGCTAATCCGTTGTCCACTGCCGAGATTGAAGGACCATGGACTGTCTGTGAGGGTGTTACCATGCTTAACTGAAGCCCACTCTGAGCACTGGTGGCTTATCTTCCCAATAAAATGCGAATAGAGAGACAGCCAGAATTCCCCTTTCTCTGCTTCCTGATCTGCTGAGATGTGACAGGCAATCTTGTGCTCTTCCGTCCTTACCTTTTCCTGCCAAGACTGACTGTACCTCCTCAATCTATGGATCTTTTTCATTAAGTGACTTTTGTCAGATATTTGGTCACAGCAGCAAGAAAAGTAATTAGTACACTTACAAAAGAATGGGCTTTTCAACAGGTTTTTGTTTTTTGGGGGTGTTGATATTTTAATTAACTTCACTAAAAGTAAATTAAAAATATTGGTTTTGATAATTTATAAATGAAGTCAGTTTTGTAGATTTCATGTAGAATTTCTTAGTTACTGTGAGTCTCAATGTTCTCCTTTCTAATAAAAACTCATAGCTGAAAATTGTTTGACAGAGATGTTTATTCTTCCTTCCTTGGCTTCTTCACTGGGCATTTCTTGTCCTTTTCCTCTTTTCCTTCTAGTCTAACTCTGGGAGACCAGTTTTCATGATTTATATTAAAGGCATCTTCTCTCTCTTGCTTCTGGTTGTATTTCTCCAAGGGGGGATTCAGGGAAGAGAAGGCAGGAAAGTGGACTTCAGTTGAGTTATTTTATCTCCAGGAGTTCTTCAGACTAGGTAACCTCAAACTGTGTCTCTTCCGCAGGTCTGTGGGTCCAGTACTAATATCTCTACCTCTGTATAAGCCCCTTGCAGGATCTGCTCCTTTTTCTGCCTTCATACCTTGGACTGGATGAAGCTCTCTCCTCTAACATGGTTTTCTGTGCTGTGATTCCATATGTGTGGAAGGTATGTTATTAAATGCATATGGTATGACTATATCCATAGCCGCTGCTGGAATAGTTGTAGGATGCTTATCTTTTAACTTTTTAAAATCCTGTTATACTTTATTGGTTCTTTCCTTTTGTTTATAGGTCCTCAGTGCCCTCCCATTTACCTGTTTCCTGTTTTTGTTACTTCTTTAGTTTTTATAACATGAGATTCACCACAGATATTCAAGATTAACATATGCAGATCTCCAGAACTCCTGGGGCTACTGCGCTTAAGCTGTAAATTCTCTCTTGATCCTGTTCCTTGGCAAAATCCTTACTCTCTTGGCTATAAAGCCTGTATCCTAACATGAGGATTTGTATTCACAGGCTTTTTTTCACTACCAATACATCTTACATCTTAATATTTTACTTTTCAATTATTTTAACTCACTAGAAATCTTAAGAATGGAAAAGCAATGTTATATCTCTTAGGCAAAGCAAACTAACAAGTGAAAAATTGCCTAGCAGACTAGAGCACTAAGTTCAACAATTATCTTGCCTATGAAGTTGGTATTTACAGATTTTCACACTCCTGAATTCATTTATCATTGATCTTTGTTTCTCCATAATGATTTTTTATTTTATTATTTATTTAGTTAGTTCTGGTTAGTCTTATATTAACTTGACATACACACTAGAGTTATCTGAAATGAGGGAACCTCAATTGAGAAGATGCCTTCATAGGATCTAGCTATAAGGCGTTTTCATTTTTTTAATCTGCATTTTTTTAAATTGATTTTATTGAGCTATACATTTTTCTCTGCTCTCCTCCCTTCCTCTCCCTTTCAACCCTCCTCCATGGTCCCCATGCTCCCTTTACTAAGGAGCTCTTGTCTTTTTTTAACCCCCATGTAGATTAGATCCATGTATGTCTCTTAGGGTCCTCATTGTTGTCTAGGTTCTCTGGGATTGTGAATTATAGGCTGGATTTCTTTGCTTTGTGTCTGGAAGCCACTTAAGAGTGAGTACATATGATATTTGTTTTTGTGGGTCTGAGTTACCTCACTCAATATGACGTTTTCTAGCTCCATCTATTTGCCTATAAATTTCAAGATACCATTTTTTTTTCTGCTGTGTATTACTCCATTTGTAAATGTGCCACTTTTCCTTATCCATTCTTTGGTCGAGGGGCGCTTAAGTTGTTTCCAGTTTCTGGCTATGACAAAAAATGCCGCTATGAACATAGTTGAGCACTTGTCCTTGTGGTATGATTGAGCACCCTTTGGGTGTATACCCAAAAATGGTATTGCTGGGTCCTGAAAAAGGTTGTTTCCTAATTTTCTGAGAAAACAGTAAGGTGTTTTATTAATTAGTAGCTGATTGAGGGTGGTTCCATTCCTGGGCTGTTGGTCCTGGGTTCTATAAGAAAGAAGGTTAAGCAAGCTAGTGGAGCAAGCCAGTGAGTAGCATGCCACCATGGCTTCTGTATTTGCTTCTGTTTTAAGGTTCCTGTACTGTTTGAGTTTTTCTCCTGACTTCCTTTGATGATGAACATCAATATGGAAGTGTAAACCAAATAAACCCTTTTCTCCCTAACTTGCTTTATTGTCATGGTGTTTCATTGCAGCAATAGAAACCCTAACTAATATTATTTTTATGTATATGTGTGTGTTCTGCATATATGTGTATGCATGCAAATATATTATACACATACCTGGTTTCTGTGGAGGTCATAAGAGTGTATCATATCCCTTGATTACAGATTACAGATTACAGATAATCTGAACTGGATTACAGATGCTTGTGAAATGCCATGAGGGTGCTAGGAAATGAACCCAGGTTTAACAAGTGCTCATAACCACTCAATCATCTTTCCAATCCCTGCATTTCTGGTTTTTTTTTTTT
>NW_004949105.1:11735928-11741932 GCF_000317375.1 Microtus ochrogaster | reverse complement strand
CAGCTTTACAAGGAACATTTCTCCAGTTTAAACCTTTATTTTATAGGTAGCTTTGATGTGTCTTTGAATATCTTGCTTTTGTATAAAATTTTAGTTGAGTTCTTAGCACAAGCCCATCTTTTCTCTTTTCATATAACCAGAAGCTGACTGGTTGTTACTTCTCAGCATATAGGAATCATAAAAACAAAAACAATTAATGATGTGGGAGTCCCCTCTGTGTGCTATGATTACCATTAATGAATAAAGAAGCTGCCTTGGCCTGTTAATAGTGCAGAACTTAGGTAGGCAGGGAAAACTGGACTGCAAGCTGGGAGGAGGAAGGAGGAGTGAGAGAGACGCCATGGAGCCACCAGAGTCAGACATTTCAGATCTTTCCTGGTAAGCCACTGCCACATGGCGATATACAGATAAATAGAAATGGGTTAAATTAATGTAAGAGTTAGCCAATCCAAGAAGCTAGAGCTAATGGGCCAAGCAGTGATTTAATTAATAAAGTTTCTCTGTCATTATTTTGGAGCTAGGTAGCCAGGTGCAAACAACCAGATCCTTCTCCTTCAACAAATTAAACCAGCAAAATAAGCAAACATGGAAGATCTTGTATAAGATTATATCAGTGGTGTGGGAAATTGAATTTACTTACATGAGACAAAAGAAAAAAAAGAAGAATTCTTAACTTCTGGAGTAAATAGGTAGAAAAGTATTGAGGACACAGCAACAGGGAATTAGTTACCTCTTTGTTAGTTGATAGAGAGATGAGAACTGATTTTTTTCCTTTTTTAGAAAGAGCATATTTTAAACAGACAGCCCATAATTTCTTAGGAAAGATAATTTTAGGCTGCAGAATATTTGTACCTGAAGTAGGCAAAGAATGTATGTATAGGTCAATTTTATGAAATGAATTCTTTAAAAGAAGGTAGGTCAAGAGGATAAAGTAAGAAAAAAGCCTTTAGAAATCTTACTGAACTCAAGGGTAATTCTTTAAGGTGCTTCTGTTCTTTGTTTTCTTTTACAGTATCCATTGGTGATCTCTATACTATTCTATGTGGTCTTACTGTGGTCATTTTGTCATTTATACCAGTAATGCTGATCAAAAATTCCACCCTCATCTCTTTCTCTCTCTCTCTCTCTCTCTCTCTCTCTCTCTCTCTCTCTCTCTTTCTCTCTCTGTGTGTGTGTATGTGTGTGTGTTTGTGTGTGTGTGTAGTCTGCAGTTCTATTTCTTAGAACCTAATATGCCTTTGAGAGAAAAATGTTAAAATTTGCCAATTTTCACAAAGAAACATTTGTAGTAAGAAGTCTGTTCTCCTTATTGCCTGAACAGAGTCTGACATACAGTTCATGCTTGAGGCTCAGATCTTTACTTTTGTAATTGAATGAGAAAATAAGGTTTCCTTCCAAAACACCCAGCAAACAAATGCTCATTTAGGATTTAATTATCACATGATGGGAAACACCTGGGTCTCAGGTAAGCCATCTGAGTTGGAGTTCTGGTTCTATTTCTTAGTAATTATATAAACTCGAGCAGGCCATGTAGACTCTTTGAGTCTTGGCTTCGCTTTCATAAAATGGGCTATTATTATTTGCAGCAAGGGTTCTGTATACATCAAGTAAGATGCTGCTTATCAGAGCACTGCATTTCTTAGTGCTTTGCAAAACATCCTTGGCATAGTTTCATTCCCACAGTATTCTCTTTCCTGTATGGACAATACCATATCTATTACAAGCCAAATCAGATAAAGTATCCTTGAAGCTTGGAAAGGCTTACTGCTTCTCACTCTTGTGATCTGTAAGAGAGAACTCTCATTATGTTGTGAAGTACATTGTTTGGTTCTGCTTGAATAGTTTACTGGTGTCTTTGTTTCTGTCTAATTCTCTTATTTTTCAGGACACTTTAGTTTAATCCTGGGGGTGGTATTTCTTTGTTTATCTAATTCATTAATTAATTTGTCCTACAGTGTGGCCAGAGCCAGTCCCTCTGAGTGTTCAAGAAGAGAAGCTAATCACAACTGCAGAGCCCAAGGCAGGAATTAGCCCTGGGTGTAGGGCTGTTCTATTGGGAAATGTGAATATTGCTATAGGGTCAAACTGATTTAGTTTCTGCTGTGGGATACTCCAGGCTGATTTATATTATTTGAGTCTTAACTGGTAGATTCTTACTGTTCTTGATTTGGCTCTGGACCCTTGAGCCTGTGCTTGACTGGGTTTGCTTAGCTGTCATTTTGGGGGTAATTCAAGCCTCTGAGGCAGGATCAATCTGTTGATTTTGTTAAGTATTATGTATTTTCAAGAAAAAAGGAGAGCAAGGTTCAACACTAACAGGAGGAATGAATGTGTCTGGTGAGGTGCATGGAAACCCTGCACTCTTGAGAAACTTTGTATTATTGGGCACTCTGTGGAGGCTTTAGACATGAAAATTGAAGCAGATCTCTTTTACTTACATACTTCCCTTAACATAGCAATTAAACAGAGTAACAAAAATTTGGGCTTTGACTTTCTTCATATCCATATCTTGCTTTCACTAAAATACCACATGACTCTTATGAAAAAGCCATTTCTTACACTCTGTAAGACTGATGTGGTTCTTGTGGCTGAGTGTCATTTCAGACAGCAGATACCTCCATTTAAAATGATATAACTGAAAAGGATGAATTTAAAGGAATACATGTAGCACCGAAAAGGGCTCTATGAAATCTGATTATGCTGGGAGGTCCAGTTACATACTACAGTCTTTAGTTTTCTGAGGTCATAGAGGAAGAAGCTGGTCCATTGATGCCCCATCCGCAAGTGTAATTTCCATTTCAGGAATGTGAATGTTCACTTAGCTATTTTAATTTTTCCTGAGCAAGCAAGGTAAAACAGGGGATGTGACTGGCTTTTTATTAAGGTGGATAGGATGTCTGACCTATGTTGTAGGCAAAGAAAAGAAAGATTTTTTTTGTACATTTTTTATGCTGTAGAGTATCACTTTTAACTGTGTAAAGGTACAATAATTTAGTTTGTGCTGCATTTGTTTAATGACGGTGTAAGGATGTGTGTTTAATTATGCAAAGATGTGTTGCATTTGTTTCACCTTGCCTGCCTAAGACATCTGGTTGTTCTAATAAAAAGCTGAATGGCCAATAGCTAGGAAGAGAAAAGATAGGCAAGGCTGGCAGGCAGAGAGACTAAATAGGAGGAATAAAGAGAGAAGGAGGAAGGAAAATGAGAACAAAAGAAAGACGATAGAATGAGGGATGCTTCCAGGGCAAGAAGCTAGGCAGACAGCCTGACATGGAGAAGAAGACAATGGAAGTATGATATACAGAAGAAAGTAATAATCCCTGAGGCAAAAGGTACATCTTAGAAACAGGTTAACTTAAGTAAAAAGAGCTATCCAGAAATGAGCCCAAGCTAAGCCACACATTCAAAACTAATAATAAGTCTCGGTGTCATGACTCGGGAGCTGGTTGGCCCCCACAAAGAGAAAAAGGCTGATACAGACCTATCTTTTAGTCTTCCCTACAGTTTTTAAAACTTCTGTTGCCATTTTTCCCCTTCTTCCCCATCTTAACATCTCAGACACAAAACTATTTTGTTGGTATTGGCTTCCCTTTTCTGATGGCTTCTGGCTAGGCTTGGAGGAAGAAGGGGTGTTTCTTTACACAGTTGATGGGTCATGTAGGAATGTCCCCCCCCCCATGTCTGCAGCAATATTTCTGGACCATAATAAAAAGTATGTGATTTACAAAAAATGCATATTTGTAGCCTAATATTAATTACAAAATGATCTGGGGACAGTAAGGCATTAGCTTCATATTTTTTTTTAATTAGAAAATTTACTTTCTCTCTCTCTTGTTCTTTTAGAGGCTCTGCTACAATGATAAAGAGGTGTAAGCTTCATTCTCACATTGACCACTGCTTTGGGATTCTTACCAGGGCTCAAGTTATAGCAAAAATACGTATGCTGATCTTTTTTTTTTCTTGAAAAAGGGAAAAGAAAAAAAAAGTTTCCCCCTCCTCCCAGCCTCCCATTTTCCTCCCCCTCCTCCCACCCTTCTCCCCCTCCCCCCACTCCTCTCCCCCTCCCTCTCCAGTCCAAAGAGCAGTCAGGGTTCCCTGCCCTGTGGAAAGTCCAAGGTCCTCCCGCTCCGTCCATGTCTAGGAAGGTGAACATCCAAACTGGCTAGGCTCCCACAAAGCCAGAACATGAAGTAGGGTCAAAACCCCGTGCCATTGTCCTTGGCTTCTCATCAGCCCTCATTGTTTGCCATGTTCAGAGAGTCCGGTTTTATCCCATGCTTTTTCAGTCACAGTCCAGCTGGCCTTGGTGAGCTCCCAATAGATCAGCTCCACTGTCTCAGTGGGTGGGTACGCCCCTCGTGGTCCTGACTTCCTTGCTCATCTTCTCCCTCCTTCTACTCCTCATTGGGACCTTGGGAGCTCAGTCCAGTGCTCCAGTATGGGTCTCTGTCTCTATCTCCATCCATCACCAGATGAAGGTTCTATGCTGATCTTAAAAATGAAGCATGTCCAACAAGTTTACAGAAATGTGGATTCCTTTTCAGGTACAAATTATTTTTTTTCACAGTTGAACCTGTAGATGGACACTAATCAAATCAGTTTTTGTAGGTCAGGCTAAGGTTGTGTAGGAGGTTTCAATACTAAGGCACTGTCTATGTTGTACTAGCTTGTCTAAACTAATTTTGACAGGAAACCAATAGTTTTAATAAATGACATCAAATTGCTTGAAGGAGAGCATCGTTCAGAGCTTTATTTGCCCTCTTCAGTACAGTTATGAGGTACTGAGAGTAAACATAAAGAACAGTTGCCAGTTAATGCCTGGGTTGTTTATATTGGCAGAGTTCATCCCGGAAGTTAATCAATGATTGGCTATTAACTCCAGTGTTCATTATCATTTATCAGTGATTCCTTCTAGGCAAGGAACTCTGATGATGTTCTCATTACTACACAAATCAACTGTCCCAGTATTAATCAGACTTAATTAGGTTAGGTTTATGTATTAGTTACTTTGTATTGTTTTGATAAAATACCTAACCCAAAGCAACTTATGGAAGAGTCTATTTTGGCTTATTGTTCCAGAGGGATAGAGCTCACATGGCATGGGGAAAAGGGGGGACACAGCAGTAAACAGCAGGCAAGATAGCTGGAGCAGGAAACCCAGAGATCACATCTTTAATGGTGAACATAAAGCAGATAGCAAGCAGGAAGTGGGGCAAGGTTATGAACTCTCAAAGCCTACCTTTGATGTAGTTCCTCAAGCAAGGCTGTACCACCTCCCCCAAAGAGCCATCTGGGAACTGAGAATTAAAATACCAGAGCCTGCATGGGGAGTTTCTCATTCAAACCACCATAGTGTACAAGCAAGCATGAGAACAATTTCCCAAGTCATGACATGTTGAAATACTAACACTTATGAAGTTCATGTACTGCCTGACTCTCATTGTGACTCTCATTTTACTTCATATGAATTTAGGAGAAAAGCTTTTAGGCAGCAGAATCATTCCTTAAGACACAATGAAGCATAATAAGAGGGAAAAAATCTCTCTTCATTTTTTTTTTATTTTGGCCAGTACTTTATCCAATAACTTCATAGAAGAGTAGACAAGAATTAAGGAGACCAATAAGAGAATATACAAACAACAGGAACAATTTAAGTGTCAGAAATGAAGAGATCATCAAATAATGCAAAACAGCTCCATAAGAAACACAGAACCCACAGGCACTTCTTTGTAGAATTGGTTGCTAGCTGTCCACAACATCCAGGAGACTGATAGGTTACAGAGAGCGCTTTCGCTCTTGAGTGTTCTCTTTTGTTTTCCTCCATGTGTCTACAGAAAGAAAGGAGAAAAGGAGGTGACTGTAGTCAACTTCTGTTTCCAGTCAAGAGCACACCTTTCTTGCTCTTTTCTTCCTGAAACATGTTATAACCCCAGTCTTCTTTTTAATGAGACCTACAGCAAAACCACCACATCATTGTGTGTGTGTGTGTGTGTGTGTGTGTGTG
>NW_004949105.1:11691390-11735828 GCF_000317375.1 Microtus ochrogaster | reverse complement strand
GAGAGAGAGAGAGAGAGAGAGAGAGAGAGAGAGAGAGAGAGAGAGAGAGAAAGAGAGGAAAACATTCCCACAAAGAATGGATGGTAATTGGAGCTGGTGTGGACTGCAAAGGGCAAAGTTAATTTCTCACAGCATCTGTGAAGTTCATCCAGGCAACCTTTCTTTCTTGCTCACACAGTGCTCTGTCAACAGCTTGAAGTCACTCCAGGTTGCCCTGCTGTCAGAGAAACATTTGAGCAGATCATGGTTTGTAGAGCTCCACTAAAAACATGGGCAGAATTTTATTTTTTCCTAAGCAAAAAGGAGTTCTTGATTATCACTTTGTATTCCAAGCCTGGCTTTCAGGATTTGATGCTAACATTGTCAAAAAGCCCAAATCATTCTCAATTGGATAGCAATTGCATTTCAGAGATTTAAGATTTATCTTTATTTGTGTCTATGTCTGTGGGTCTCTGTGTGTATTTGCCACATGGTCTAAGAGTACCCTCTGATTACACGAGAGGGTATCTGATCCCCTGTAGTTGGGATTTCAGCTGGTTGTGAGCTGTTGAACTTGGGTGCTGGGAAACAAATCTGCGACCTACAGAAGATCAGGAAGCACTCTTAATTTATGAACCATCTCTCTAGTCTCTATTTATCTGTTTGTCCTTCAGATAGTCCCATGTAGCTAAGTCTGGACTGGAACTCCCTGGGTTGTCAGTAGTGATCTTGAATATCTGATCTTCCTGGCTCATCTTTGGGATTTTAGGTGCATACCAGTTCATGTGCTGCTGGTGATGGAACACAGAGCTTTGTGAATGCTGGGCAAGTGTTCTACCAACTAAGCTATGCCTCCAAGACATGGATTTCCTTTAAATATTATTTAAGTGTTATTACTTAGAACATCGGATGCAATTGTCATATGTTAGGAAGATTATATCCCTAAGATCTGGGATTCAGGTTTTGAAAACCATCCTCAGAAGTGGAGTTCACTGTGGAAATTGGTAGTGCTTGCAAGACTACCCTTGGAAATAATTAAAGTTTTGCTGCTGGGCACTTTTTATTATAGCAATAGTGGCAATACTGGTTTTGTCAACAGCTAATGGTAATAGTTCCCTTTCTATAAAGTACAATCATATATGGATATAGTTTGACACCCTACTTATTTTGCTATTCTGGTGCACATTCTATTTTAGTCCAAATTACCTGCTTTGGGAACGAGGAAGCTTTTCTCAGGGGGTAATTACCAGTATAATTACAGCACCATCTGCTTGCCTTATGTTCTGTAGATGGCTCAAAGGAGGTAGTTGCAGGAGAGACCTGGGTAAGGAACATTTAGGACAGAGGAAATGAAGATAATCAAAATGAAAGTAATAATTAGGAGCTTAAAGAGGAAAAGCATATGATATTGAACATATAGCTTAGATAGAAACATCTTAGACCCCTGACCCACCTGAGGTTTTCCTGGGAGTAAGAACTGAGGGAAATCCAAGACTAGAACAGAGAGTGGCCAATTAACCTAGGGGGAATCTCCAGAGGGATCTACCAGAAAGGAATAGCAGATGGTATGCATTTGTGCTGAAGGCTAAATGTAGCCTGCAGAACCTGTCTTTTCATACACCCAGACAAAGCTTTAAAAGCGAAGCCCAAGCCCAGAAGGATTTTCATGCAGTCATCATTCATTTAAAAAGATGTACTTAGCACTTGTTAGGTGAGATGTACTTCACTGGACTGTTAGAGTAGATACACTGATGTTCCAAGTTACAGTTCCTACCCCTGGAGACTATACAATGCATAAGAAAGCAAAGGAAATAAAATAGGTACCTATACAGATAGTCAACATTCTGGCACTTGAGCGTTGTCTGAGGGAGATGAAATACTAGGATGTTTCCCAGAGGCAAGAGATACTTCATTCCAGTACATTGTGGGAAGACTTAACAGGAACCTATGTACGTAGAGAGAACTTTTCTTAGAAAAGCTGAGCATTAAAATATTACCTGATCAGGAGGTGAGAATCAGCATTAGGACCCAATGACCATGAGCAGAGTGGTTCAGAGCTTTAATATTTTTCAGATGATGTAATAATTACATAAACATTTCTTATGCTGTAAAGACTTTTGAAATTTGAAAGTTGCACTTGAAGAGATATGTACCATTATCCTCGGAATCGTTCTTGATGTAGCATATGTTAATCTCCTCCTGCAGCTGTGACCCCAGAAATAGCATTTTAGCAAGAATATTTTTTTAAAAAACGAAGAAAAAAGCATTTTTCTTTTTAGCACAGCAAACAAAAGGGGAACGGCTGGAACTGCACAACTGCACAAGCAGCTAATGATGTAAGATGTCAGCGCCCCTTCAAGTTAAAACCAGGTGAGATCTGGTTTGGAGGAAATGGAGCTTCTGCTGTCCCATTGACTTTCCTTATTCTCTCAATCGTGTTGTTTGTGTCTGTCTAAGAAACAAACATTCGCCTTTCTACTGCCACAAAATAAAACATAACTTGGTATAATGTTTGAAACTTGTAAAAAATGACTTGTTGATGTAAGCTGAATTCTTTCCATAAAGACAGAGTATTTATGACCTTTTCTAAAAGAAGGGATGAAACATTGAAATTGCTATCCTTAGTCCTGCATTAATTGACCATTTACTTTTCGTGGTTTCCCTGTTCTCTTAATTTTTTGAGTATACAATGGTGAACTTCTTCTGTCTCTTGTTACATGCACATGCAGGTCTTATTTCTGCAAATTGCTCTTTTGACATTCCTCAAGTCTGTCAGAAACAGGAACTGATAGAATCAATTGAGGTGTGAATTATGTTTAATTAAAACCCATCACTTAGAATTGAGTGAATGAGCATTTCCTATTCATTCCACCTCAGCTACTCTAAGCCTCCCAGAATTATAAGACATGGGCCTGGCTGCTTCCTGGGGCTTGGGCACATCACACAGCTGTCTGTTCCTTGTGACAGGAGAGGGTGGGTCACCAGTGCTCACTCAACCCCAAGGTTAGGACACTCCAGAGTCAGTGTCCTCTCAGTTATTGTGCTAATGCCCCATGGGAGTTTGAAAGACCCCATGTTTGATCTTTCTTACTCTCCTCTTTTCCAGGTTTCCTTTCTCTCTAAACATTCAGATTTCCCACTGAAGTGGTATTTACTTTGTTGTCATCCTCAATGCATTGGCAACCAAGAACATATGTAATGAACTCTCCCAAATGTTTTTTTTTTCAATTCAGCTTCCACTTTGAATTCCAACAAATTATAGTCCCCTTAATTTCTCCCCCCTTTTATATTTAAAATTACATTTGAAAATTTGTTAGAGAGTAAGGCATGAACCTCTTGTGGAGGGTACAGTTGATGACTCTGCTAGGAAGGAGACAGGTGAGAGGCTGCTCAGTATGTGAATGAAGAAAGTCTACTGCTCAAGAGTGTCTGAAAGCAATGCAGATGGTCAAGGAACCATGGGTCATATGTAAACAGGAATCTTCATCTGAAAAGATAAGCTGTTGAGGAGTAGGGAAGAAAAAGAAGTAACTGAATCAGATTAGGCAAGGGCCATGTTAAGGTATTGATAAAGCAATTTCTGCGCCAGAAATGGTTTCAACCATTCTTCTTGGGCATTCCATTTGAAAGGCTGGCAAACTTTGATGGATATGAATTGCACCTAAACTTCTCAGAATTGTTAGAAAAATAGTCTGTGTCCTTCTATTTGGTGCCTAAAAATGTCATCACAATTCCTGGTTAATCAAGATTCTTCTAGTTCCTCTTTTCCCGTGAATCCATTGCCTATGTACTCAAGTTGTATCTCTGCTATAGTTTTTATTCCTTTGACTCATTTTCTTTTGTAGTCTGTGACAACAGTCTCCTGTGTCTGTGACACAGTTTCAGTGATGTTCTTTCACACAGCTCACAACCTTTTTGATGCAAACACTGATTATTTATTCAGATGCTGTAATCTTTTAGTGACTTTTTTCTCATTATGTTTTTAATGAAGAGAAATTCCTCAGGTGGTACATGATACTTTTTCATCAAATTTCAACATACTCTAACAAGAGTTTCTGATCACTTCCCTTCAGGAGCCATTGCTGTTGGGAAAGTATGGGAAATGCTGGTTTGTCTACTCCTATTTAATATCTTCTTCTCTGGGTAGATCCTGCTTCCTCTGCCATGCCATATTCCTTAAAAAATATTTTTTGATATCATAATGTAATAATATAATTTCTCTTTTCTTTTTCCTCTTTCTAAACCCTCCTATGTATTCCTCCACTTTGTTCTTTTTCAAATTCTTGTTAGGTCATGTTTATACTGTCATGTTGGTGAGAGCTCATGGATGCAGCTTCTCTGACATTTCTAGGAGACACAATCCCACTGCAAACTTCTTGCTCCTCTGGCTCACATAGTCTTTCTGCTTCCTCTCTTGCTAAGATCCCTGTGCCTTAGGTGTAGGAGTTGCATTGTTAAAGTATCAGTTGGAATGGGGCTCCACAGTTCTGTATTTTTGTCTAAACAACCAAAATACATTCTAAATATTTCTTTTTATATCCACACACAAGTATAGGTCTCACCCTTTCCAAATAAAACAACTCTTTTTAGCAGAAGAGACCATTTTAGAAAACCACAACTGATGTTACTCCTCTCAAGGCTGACATTATTTCAAATGATTAAATCCTACCTGGTCTTCAGTTCAAATGCCACATTTTCTGTGAAGCAACTTTAGGCTTAATCGTTAAAATGAAATGATTTTTACCAATCTGAACTCCAAAACATTTGATTTGTACTTTTCTTAGTTAAATTTTTTGTTATGTATCTGCATTCAAATACATTTGAAGAGTGAAACACCATTCAGTTAAAACTATATTCTGTTGAGTTTTTGTTCAGCCTAGCTTCTAATATAATGTTTTGGTAAAAAAATAATGTTGCAAAAATATTTGAGTAAACTAATAAATGCATAAATCAGAGAATAGAACTTATTTTGCACATGCATTTATGTAGTGCGGGTACAAGAATGTTTGCATATGCACATGTGTACATGCGCATGGAGAGTCATAACGTGGGTGATCAAAAGTCTTTCTTGATTTGTTCTCTATCTTCTTGATTGTAGGACAACCTCTCCCTCTCAACTAAAACCAGAGCTCACTATTACAGTAGTACAGGCAACCACTGTCTCTGGAGATCCAGTCTTCACCTTCTAAAGGCTGAAATTACAAAAAGATCACCACAACCGTATCATGTTTGTATGGATGCTGGTTCCTCATACTTGTGTAGAAAGTGCTTGATCTACACAGGCATCTCCCAAGCTTGAGAATGCATATTTATCATTGCAATGAATATGCTAGAAATTCTATAATTCCTATTGCTTATGTGTTGAAGTGATCTGTATATGTGAAGCCTCAGTACTCTAAAAGACTGAGAAATGACAACAAAACCATCCTCCCAAACAAAGACAAACAACCATCAACTTAGATTTAGAAGAACTTGAAAAAAAGCCGAGCTCACACTTCTAAATAATTTGATCTGAAAGGATGATACTTGATTTAAAAAACTTCTAGAAAGTTAAGGATGGTGTAATGATTCACTTGGAAGAGGAGTGCAAGCTCTGAACTTTGTAATTTTGAAAAAAAAATGACTTTTAAGGGTTGGACTGGCAGGCATTCATTTAGCCTGTAATTCCACAAGGTTACATGTTTGGTTCATTTTTGCTTAGGCTTTTTTTATAGAGTTAACCAAAAATTCGTCCCCCTGCCAGCACTAAAAAAAAAAAAAATATTGTATTTTACTGAGAAAAATACTTCAAGCATATTCTGTGATTTCTTCAGTGTCATTTCTGCACCATCAAAGCACACACCTCTGGCCTCTTTTCTTCCTGTTGTCAGATGCTTAGTGACACTGTTAAGGAGAAGCAGTGTGCGGGGAGGTTGTCAAATCCATCTGAAATTGAGGGTTTATTGAAACTTAAAAAGAAAAGAGCACGTTGTAGGTGGAATTTACCTTTTTCTACCTAATAAACCCAAAACATATTTCATTTAGCTAAAAACACAAGTGATTTTCTAAATCACACCCTTTATTTGAAAAATGATTTCATAGTTCATGCCCACATAGACTGTTTTGGAAAGCTATATTAATTCCAAAGCTACAAGGTAATTAGAATGTGTGGAAGCACAAAGGCGTTCTGAAAGAACTAGGGGAAGTTGATTCAATTCATGATCCAAATTTCAGTATAGCACTTCCTTAGCTGAAGTTAGCACTGTCACCCCACCGAACAAAACAGCTGAGTTTGTAAAGATGTACAGGGACAGACTGGAGATAGCTCAGACTGAGGCAGGAATGGGACCAACTGAAGTGGGTTTAACCAAGTGGAGGACTATAGCGAAGATAGGAAGTGTGTGTTGTTGTAGTGTGTGTGTGTGTGTGTGTGTGTGTGTGTGTGTGTGTGTGATATCTTGTTTCTTAAGTAGTCTGAGATGGAAATGTTCCTCTGTTTGTGTATTTACTCTTTTCTCTTGATGGAAATCTGTAATTAAACTACATTACCCTTCTACATTCTTCAATAGGGGAATAAGAAAAAGAAATTGTTGGAAGTAGGTAGCTCACAGAAGTTGTTTAGAAAGGGAAACATATTTTCTAAGGAGACTGTGTCCTCTGCTAGGAGAGTCTGTTTCAGCATTACCTGGAGCAGTTGTTCACCTAGCACAAGAGATAATCAAGATACAATATAACAACCACATACAGTTATATCTACCTTGACATTTTTTGGGTCATGAGGCCTGTTGATGTTGGATAACTTATTGATAGGTTTATATAAAGCTAAGTAATACAACTATGTTCTATTCTATTAAGTTGGGACTCAGGAGAATGATATATTTAAATAATTCTATAACATTATGATTTTCCTTCAGTTGTGTGTGTGTGTGTGTGTGTGTGTGTGTGTGTGTGTGTGTGTGTGGTGTGGGACAATGGTCTGTATTCTGTCAATTATATTTGAAATAATCACTGATTGGCCAGTAGCCGGGCAGGAAGTATAGGCGGACAACAAGATAGGAAGTAGAGGCAGGTCAACAAAAACAGGAGAATTTTGGGAAGAGGAAAGCTTGGTCTGCAAGTTGTGACCTAGCCACAGAAGAAGCAAGATGTGACTGCGTCATCAAAAATGGTACCAAGCCATGTGGCTAACATAGACAAGAATAATGGGCTGATATAAGTTGTAAGAGTTAATAAGAAGTCTGACCTAATGGGCTAATCAGTTTATAACTAATGTAGACCTCTGTGTGATTTCTTTGGGACTTAACAACTGCGGGAACCAGGCAGGACAGAAAACCTTTTTCAACATGTGTTCTGTGTGTTTTCATGAATGTATAGAGGAGAATGGTGAAGGTAACCATTCCTGTTATCTTTAGTGTCATTTATTGGAAGAGGAGAAGTGTATAGGTATGATACACGCTTAGATTACTCGGTTGTTTATGAACTAGTTATTTCTGTTTGGGTAGATAAGTTATTTATTCTTATAACATGAGCTTATTCATGAATTGATACAATGTACTCATGAAAGTTGTGAGAGATTGTAGTGATAAAAAGAATACTGTTTACCTAGTAGATGAGTTTAAAAATCATATTGTTTTCAGCAGTTGTGTTTTTCAAAGCAAGTGAAATGTTTAAGTGTAAATGTTACAATGTATTTATTTAGAAACTTAAATAAGTTATTGCTGAAGAAAAAACTGTTGAGCCTCAGATTTGTGATCCTAGAGCTTGGCAAGCTGCCTACCACAAGATCAATTCTATTATGGCATTACAGATCATTTTCATACATCTTCATTTTATGATCTTCATTTTGAATGATTTGATGGTTCAGAGGTGTGGTAATAGATATGAATTCTATTTTGACATGTGGAAGAAGGCATTTAGATGCAGGAGTGTGTGCACTGTGAGATGATTAGAAATTATTATGGGGTAGAAAATTTGTGATTGAGTTTGAATGATTGAATCTATTTTAAAAATGTGCAGAGCTGTTAGCTTTCAACATAATTTGTACAGTCAAAAGAAATCAAAATTCATTTCAGTTATTCATATTTTATTTTTGAGATAAGCCATCACTTTTTCATTATTTCTTTAGAGGAATGGCTTAACACTAACCCTGTTTCTGCCAAATGGGAAGGGTCAGTAGGAAGTTATGTGAAAAACTGCTTTTCTTTACATTGGGATTAAAAATTAGTAAATTAACAGCCATTTTTAATTGATTGCTTGGTGCTTCTGATTCACCCATTGCAGAGCAAAGTAGGAGGTAGTTGACAGAGGTTTGGATACCTGCAGAAAGATCTCACATTTCAGATGAAAAATAACAGCTCGCGAAGATACTCATATTGTTTCTTGTGTGGGATTTGTCACCTGATTACTCAGTAGGACAGTGGATGGCACAAGGTCTGAGAAGTGACACTTCAATTCTTTAGGTCTGTTTGTCCTCTTGTTTTCTAATTGTGAGTATGTTGGTTCCCCCGTAAACACAGAATTATTTAACTGTGATTTGATGCAACCATAGTTATGATTACTGTTGTCTGCAGTGTGAGGGTATCTGAAGCCCCAAAGGGGCAAAATATTCGGTTCTTCTATGCTTACTTTCTGTCTTCCTATACAGAATTCTAGCCTTCAGTGACTTTTAGAGTCTCAATGTTTCTAGAATCAGATGCCCCAAAGCAGTGAACAGTTGATACATGGAAATACCATCTTTTTCTCAGGCAATAGAATGTGGCTGAGTGTCTCAGATCATCTGCTTCTCTTCCTAGCATCTCTGGGGGGTTTCTATGGTGACGGAATTCCTCTACGTATCTTTTATAAAATATATGCTTTTGTGATTATGAAAGCTTTTCATGGCCACTTCAGTTATTTGAAAAAACCCCTTTTCAATTTTCCCTAACTCTTAGAAAATATCTTAATATGTCTGACCCTGTTTTTTCTTTATAACTATTGCTCAAAATTAGACATTGTTTTTTCTTCTTCTTCTAAAGGTTACATAACTTTTGACTATGCCAGATATTTACATATTAAGTGGCTTATTAGTGTATTACAATGAGTAAACATATAAATCCTTTTCTAAGAAAAAGAATTTACTATAACTAAACAATGGTTCTGCACCTGAGCTTTACTTCTGCCTCCTCCACCAGCACGTGGTCACTTTCCCTGTATTCCTTTAGTAAATCTCTTCAACACTTTTTTTTTTTGCAATAGATGCAATTCTCATTTCCCCTTTGCTTGTGAGGAACTGGTATTTAGAAATATTCTTTCTTCAAAGAAGCAAAGCAGGAAGTTGATTTTATTGAGCTATGCTTCTCCCACTAAATAAATGAGGCCCTTCCCCCCACCACTAGGATTGTTATTCACCTTTTTGGACAAAGATTTTGCACTAAATGACCTTGAAGGAAAAAGTTAGCCATAAAGAACAGGATTTGCCACTGAAGTAATTATTTCATTTAAAAAGACAAGAGCTTTACAGAGATGGGAATATCACTTTTCTCCAAGTCTACTACATATAAAATCTGTATGTTAGGCTGGAGAGATGGAATGAATAGAAATGTTTGGTATGTAAGCATGAGGACTAAGTTTGAATGATGGATTCTAGAGCAGCACAGTGGAAGCCTTATTATGAGAGTTTGTAATCCAAGTGCTTTTGTGGGCAACAAGGGAGGCAGAGACGGGGGAGCCTGAAGATAATAGGCCAACTACCCTGGAAGACACAGCAGGAAAACAATAGACATGCTCTCAAATAAGATTTAAGACAAGGATTGACCCCTATAGTATTCTCAGACCTCCACACATATGCTATGGCACCTCTGAGCCTGCGCTCCCATGCATGAATGTGCACACACACACACACACACACACACACACACACACACACTCATACACACATATATTAAATCCATACTTACATATTCTATACCTTCCCCACAGAGATGTATGTTTAAGTACTACACATGAACTGCCTAAAATTTTCTACATATATCAACTAAGCAAAATTATTGAGTGAATAGTTGTTCTAGAGTGTGTCATTTTGGAATCTAGAATCTGGAGAAATGCTTTATGACTTACAGACGCAGGAAACCAAATGTTTCATCCCTTTGACAAGAAGTGAAGAAGTAAAATGCCTCATTGGAGGTCACCTGCAAGGGTGAATCTGTACAGACACTCAAGTGAATACGGAAGTCAGATGCTAAAGCTCCATTCCTCAGACGTGTCAGGCTTCCCATGATATGTTTTGAACGTGAAACAACCTCCCCCAACTCAGTAGTTGAAGTGTTGACAGTCTGGTCTCTAACTGATGCTATTTTGAAAAGGAATGGAAACTTCCAAAGGAAGGAGGTGAGCGAATATGTGACTTAAAGGTTATTCCTAATCCCCAGCCTATTCTTTGATTCCTGTTGCTGTGAAGTGAGTAGCCTCTGACACATGCTCAGGCTGCCACAGTATTCTGCCTCAGGACAGGTCCAGAATCAGCTGATTCCAGGGCTGTTGACTGACATTTCAGCTGTGAGCTAAAATGTGTCTTTACCTTTTAAACTGTTAGTGTGGGGGATTTTATAAAAGCAATACAGATCTGATTATTGCTGCAATAAAACCCCAATCAGTTTGGGGGACAGTGCAAAGGAATGTCTTTTCTCAAAACAATTTGGACAGTTGGGTGGGACTGCTTTGGTTCAGTATCACTGAAAATATTTTGACTGTCATAATTAGGAATTTGTATCAGGGATTTGGCTGGCTTGCTCAATTTTTTCTTATACAGATTAATAATAACTTCTATATGGAGTTTTCCTTCTCCTTTATTTGCAGGTGGGTTAATACATTCCTCACAAAACAACCCAAGGTCTAAGAAAACTTTTGATTAAAGTTATTTAATAGTCCTGTACATTAAACTTTCAAAAGATAAATGAGGAAGAACCTGAGTACAGTGACATATAAAGTTTTCTTCCAAATACACACAACCAAACTAGTTGACCCAGATAGAGATATAGTGAAAATTACCTCAAGATGTACTGATACATTTATTTTAGCCAAACTCTTGGGTGTGTAATTTTATTTTATTTATTTATTTTTTACTTTCCAACATCATTCCACACTAGTTTCATTTTTATTAAAATAGAACCAGCAGGTACCAAGGATACAGAAGAAAGGTCAGGAGCGAAAAACAAAACAACACCGAGTAAACTGACACGACCTTGCATTTTATTGATTTTATTTTCAGAAGTCCTCCTGGCAGTCATCTCCCTGTGGGATATGGTGAGACTGTGAGCTCCATCATGAAGACGATGCTGTTGTTAGATGCTTTTGAAAATGACATATGCCTGAACTAATCTATTCATTCTTTAGTTCAGCTCCAGACACTTCCTTGGTTTCTAATTGTTTCTACTGTAAAAAAATGGATAGAAGTATTCATCCCAGCATGATGGTGCATATTTTTGTTTGCTAGGAAATCCATTGGCACACACTTGTTTTGCATAGGTCACAGAAAAGTCAGCCCAGAGCACTGGCACTTCCTATTTATAGGGAATGCAATTTTTCTGTGCAAGCATTTCTGGCACCCACAACTGAGATGAATGACTGCCTTAAAAGGTTCAAGGCCACTCTCGCGCATTCTGTGAAGCCAAGGCTTTGAATTTCTACCCTCTCTTTACCTCAAAGGGATACTATTAACTAGGAATGGATGCTTGCCATCCTGGAGCAGATGTTTGCAATTTGGGTTTGAAACACTATTATTGAGGTAATAATACTCCCCAGTCTCACCTGCATCACTGTGTATGCAAAGAAAGAATAGGGACTTGGGAAGAGAGTAACAGAAGAAGAATCCATCACATACCATGTCACAGAGATTTGGAGACCTCAGTATACCAGAGCAGAAAGGAGAAGGAAGGATGGATCTAGAGAGCCAAGTTTGTGTTGATAATTGGTCTCTGAGGAACCATATCAGAGGGCAAACACCAAGAAGGAAATGCCCTGTTGTGCTGGGTGCATTTCTCTGTTCTAAGACACATCCACTCTTTTCCATGGGCATGCATTGTCATTTTAAAGACAGAAGTCATAGAGTACAAAGCTTTCTGTGTCTTCTTCCAACCAAAATCTCTGGTAGCTAGAAGTCAGACAATTACTACAGAAAAAGACAAAAGCAGGTATGAAATATCAGAGAACACATTCCACCAGTGTGTCTGGAAAAAAATGGTCTCTGCTTTAAGGGTGGGTCATAGGGAGAAGCAACTCACAACAACTAAAATTTGATGACCAAAGAGTGCTAGTTGAAGGGGAATGTAAATCACTGCATGGGTAATCATTCACGATTAGCCAAAGCCCATACCCAAACTGTAATGATTCCCCTCATCCTTACAGAAGATGCCAGTACTTTACAATTGCAGGTGAGTTTCCACAAAGTGACCCTGTGGCCAAGCTGCTCAGAGGAAAACTGCATACGTGCTTTCTAAAATGAAGATATTACCCACATACCTTTTACAGGGAATTAAACTTTGATGCTAAAGAGGCATGAATAATATTTTTGAATCAGAAAATACCCCCTTTATAATCTTTGCAAATACAATTGAATGTTAAGCTCCCCTAAGCTCCATTTACAAAGAATTTTACTTTAATATGGTGGATTCTGTTCTATTATGTAATCGGAAAATTGACTTTTGCATTCTTGAGTATACATTAAAAATATATTTCTTTAATGTATTATTTTTCAATAAATGTATAATTAATGATATTCATTTTTCACCTACTCCTTTTAATTTTGTTTAGAGTACATATGGCTTGTGAGTTGACTTACAGAAAAGATCAATCAAAAAAATTCTTTAAAATTTGAATTGCTTGTATGTCCCATGTTTTCCACTAGGGGGCAATAAAGTACTACATATAAGACCCAGAAATCCTTTTTCCACCCTCTTCTGTTCTCCCTTTACTTTTGCAAACCAATTAAGTTCCTAAATGGTGAAATGCTAAACATGAGAGGGAAAAGGATATTCAAATATATAAAATATAATCTTTCCATATATCAGAGGGCTATTAAGCAAGATCTTTCACTGCTCAGTGAGTCCTTCTGGGAGACACAGAGATGAATTTGGGAATTTGGGAAAGGCCCAGAGAATAGGATGTCACACTTTGGTGCAGGCTTCTTGTCAGCCAGCCAACTAACATTTTTCAAGGTCTGCCTACCCTCTCTCGATGCCCTGCCCCACCCTCAAATAAAAATATTAGCTTGTTAAAATGCTGGCTGTCTTGAAGATAGTTTTCTATGAATGAGCACACATGCCTAATATTCCTGTAGCCCTGTCTAAGGAGTAGCTTTCAGCTCTTAGAGAAAGAATAGCTGCTCTCTTCTTGAGCTCACAGTTGTATTGGACAATGCCACTGAGAGAATCAATGACTCATAATTGATCCAGGCTATAAGTAGGATCATGGTTTGGGTACTCAAAGATCCTTATGTAGTCTTCAGAGCAGATTTCTAAACACAACCCAAAGCTTCTTTCCTGGGCACATTTTTCTTTTATATGATCATGAGTTCAAATGCTGTTTCCATGTTACATTTTTCTCTCTGTTAGAGTAGTTTATCCCTTACTCTAGTTTTTTTTTTTTTAAAGAGGAAATCACCTATAAAATAATATCAACTTGCCATATTTGGTCCCCCTCCCCTCTGTGTGTGTGCATGAAATTTGGGGAAATCTCAATTGTATTGTGTTTAAAATCTGATTGGCAATCATTTTGGTGCAATGCATCTAAATGCAAGCAATGCTCTTTGTCACCTCCATGCCATTCTTGTTTTCTGTGATATTTATTAGTTATACAAGTCAATTGCTTCCACATGAGTAGGCTCTCTATTCACTGGTTACTTGGAAAACAGATGGCTGCTTGAACATAAACCGAGGTACTTAAAGGGAAGACATTTAAGGTGCACGGATATAAAACCATGGTAAAGTTGTCAGAAACAGGTAAGCGACTTCACAAATGTCAGTGTAGCATTTCATCATCTCTACCTTAGGAATTAGGCTGCATTGTTTACAAGGACTTGTATTCATGTGATTTATACAGTCAATAAAATGGAATACAAAACACAGCTCTCTCTTGTAAGTGAATTCTGTCTTTTAGAATGCTTTATTTCATTTGTGTAAGAAACTTAGAAGTTATAATTTGGAAATAATAAAGTAGTCATAGCAGAGTGAAAATCTATTCCCCTTACTTATTAGTGAATTTCCATAGATCAAGCAAGCATGACCTACAGACAGAACCAGGAATTGGTTTATGTGTATTTGGAGGATTATTGGATTTCTGTAGAAACTTATTTTTCTGTTTTTTTTTTGTCCAAATTGTTTAGTTTTATTTCTAAGTATTTGTTTGGTCTTATTATTCCTTTTTCCAGGCAAGACTTGGATCAGTTTTTAGTCATCTGGACCAGAGTCATAATAAAATGCTTCTGATCATCCATCTTGAACCAGATTTATGTCCTGATTTATATTTATGATACTTTTCTTTCACACTCACAGTAACAGGATATGTGGATACCAGGAGAAAATATGAGAACTGTTCAGCATAGTTTAGTTAAAATGCTACTTAAATAAAATAGACTATTGAAATGGTTTGTTTACAGAGTTTTCCCATAAATCGAATTTACTTTTATTCTTATTAAAATTATTATTATTTGTAGCACGATTAATAAAAAATCAGAGAGAGAAATTGGTATTCAACCTGAAGATCCAAAAAGCAAACTAGCCAGTCACTGGCTCTTATTTCGTCATTCTGAAAATGGCTATCCTGCCTCCAGGAATCTCAGAACACAAGACTGTGTCTTGTTGGGAGCAGTGAGACCCCAGATCCTGAATTTCTTGTAAACAACTTGTTTTCCCCTGATCTGAGTGCCTACAGCTGCTCTGAGCACAAGATCTTCAGGAGTTCCTTAAGGCAGGAGAGTGGTTTCTGGTGGGTTTGGCTGGGGCATGGCTATCACTATATAATCTGTCCCTGAACCCAATAAAGGGGGCATTCTTGGGGAATTCAAGAATGACCCGTGTCGCTTTCTCTCTGTCTCTGTGTGTGTATTTTAACCTCCAGCCCCTTGCCTGAAGCTCCAGTGCACGGAGCACAGACACGGGGTGGGGGGGGGGGAGCGAGGTGCAAGGCAATTGGAGGTCTCCACCGAGATATCCTGAACCGGCAGTGTCGGAGAACTGTCTCCTGTTGTATAATTCTCTTTAGGATTGGGATTAAAGCTGTTCACCACTGGAATTTAAGTCACACACCACCCAGTTTCTATGGCAAATAGTGTGGTTATTAGGATTAAAGGTGAGTGTTACCACTGTCTGGTCTCTAAGGCTGACCAGTGGGGCTGATTTACTTTCTGATCAGGCAAGTTTTATTTATTAAAATTCAAATGAGATGACACTAAAATTATTATTATTATTTTAATTTACTTTTATTCTTTGTTCTTGCATTGGCTTCTTTACAGAGAAGAAAGACTATGTTTTAATACAGCATAGACAATAGTTTGTTGTTAGTTTTATTGCTTGGATGCTTCACGGGAGTTTGTATATGTCATACAGTGCTCTACCCCAGAGATAAATCCCAAGTCCTATGGATTACATTTTTAGCCATCTTATTTACTTCCATTGGGAGAATTTTCTCTTTTTTTCTGAGAATTTTCCTTTTTATATGTTGATTTTGTTTTGTTTGTATGTATGGGCGTTTTGTCTACATGTGTATCTGTGCATCATGCATTTTGTAGTACTCACAGAAAACAGAAGAGGGCATTAGATGCCCTTGAACTGAAGATCCAGGTGACTGTGAGCTATCAAGTAGGTGCTAGGAATTGATCCACCAACCCTGAAAGAGCTGTCAGTGCTCCTAACTGCTGAGTCAACATTCTAGCCCCAGTACTGTCTATTTTTTTTTTATTTTTTTATTGAGGAAAAGAAAAAAAAAGTTTCCGCCTCCTCCCAGCCTCCCATTTTCCTCCCCCTCCTCCCACCCTTCTCCCCTTCCCCCCACTCCTCTCCCCCTCCCTCTCCAGTCCAAAGAGCAGTCAGGGTTCCCTGCCCTGTGGAAAGTCCAAGGTCCTCCCGCTCCGTCCATGTCTAGGAAGGTGAATATCCAAACTGGCTAGGCTCCCACAAAGCCAGAACATGAAGTAGGATCAAAACCCCGTGCCATTGTCCTTGGCTTCTCATCATCCCTCATTGTTCGCCATGTTCAGAGAGTCCGGTTTTATCGCATGCTTTTTCAGTCCCAGTCCAGCTGGCCTTGGTGAGCTCCCAATAGATCAGCTCCACTGTCTCCGTGGGTGGGTGCACCCCTCGTGGTCCTGACTTCCTTGCTCATGTTCTCCCTCCTTCTGCTCCTCATTGGGACCTTGGGAGCTCAGTCCAGTGCTCCAGTGTGGTTCTCTGTCTCTCTCCATCCATCCCCAGATGAAGGTTCTATGGTGGTATGCAAGATATTCGTCAATATTGCTATAGGATAGGGTCATCTCAGGTGCCCTATCCTCAGCTGCCCAAGGAACTAACTGGAAACATTGCCTCTTGCCAACCCTAAGGTGGCTCCCTTAACTAAGATTTGTAGCACCGTCTGTTTTTAAATCAACAGAAACCCTGTAGAAATACCTCCTTGCTGAGAGTAAGATTTTGAATTACTCCAAAAGCTGAACCAACCTAAATATGATTATATTACCTTAATAGAAATTTTAACAAGTAGATAACTTTAACAATATGCTGCAAGGTTTTACAGTCATGTTAACTGCTCTTGCTCATCATATTAAAGAAGGGATGCCATGTAATTCAGAAAGATTATAGACAGGGAATAAGGAATTTGTAGTGACAAACTTCCGTGTGTGTGTGTGTGTGTGTGTGTGTGTGTGTGTGTGTGTGTGTGTTCCTCACCTGTTGGCCACCTTTTGTTTCAAAGAAAGAATTTTCCATTATTTTGAATTCACTAAGTAGGACAGACTGGTCAGGAGTGACAGGAGTTCACTTGTCTCTACCTCCCAAATGCTGGGATTACAAATGCATAGAACTTGGTTTGACATTTTTACACAGGGTACTGGAGACTCAAACTTGGGTCCTCAGCTTTCATCCAAGCAGTTTACAGACTAAGTTCCCTGCTAAGATCATGTAGTAGGAAGTTTCTTTAGAAGACGATATGGATTGTAGAAGATAGAGGGTCCGTACATTTTGCTCTAAGCTGGGTTAAGTTACTTTCTGAATCCACAGACAGAAAAGCAGAGCATTCTCCCTTTCTTGGTATACTATTCTGAACTTATTTTCTCTCTCATCAGTTTTCCTCAGCATTTGTTCTAGAATGAGTAATTCCCTATCCCTAGAGCAAACAGAAATCATTAGTGTTCATCATTTCCCTAAAGATTTTATTCAGTAACCTCATGCATTACAGGGCAAAAAATGTACAACTGCCATGCCTATCCTCCGGCAGCAATTTACAGGTTTTGGCACTTGATCTTTGAAAAGTGTAAACCTTAACAACTTAGATGCTGCAAAAATAAGTTTTTGATTCATTATACACCCTACCTTCTGTGAACTCCCATGTATGTGAATAGAAGTCCATTTTCAATGATATCTCTTAATTTCAACTTGGCTAATGTATGTGCTTGTTTGGGTTCAGTCATACATCTGGAAGAAACACAGTCTTTGCTGTAGTCGGTTTAAGCTATTGCCTATGTGAGTCACAGAACCAAAGGCTTTTCTGTTCAGGTACATTTTGTTAGGATCAGCACTTCTCAGGACAAAGTTATTCTGTCTTTGTATATATTTAGGAACATTGCATATTGAACATACCTGATTTTCTTTCAAAATCAAGCATTTTACACATTTCAGCAATGCTTCTTTTACAATAACAAAATGCTTTCTTCAGGTTTTGTAGGTGATTCATGAAATGCTCCTTGGAACTTCAAAACCTGTTGACACAGACTTTCTGCATGAAATGAAAGAGAAAAGAAACAAGTTCTTTAGCTTCAGAACAAACCCAGATCCCTGATGCAGATGAGAAGAAAGTGAAAACCTGTCTTCAATTTGAGACAACTTGAAGACGGGTCTAACAAGAGAAGAGTAGCACAGTAATTTACACTTTTAAAATTATTTTTAAGTTAACTTTTATTTGGTTAGAAATAAAAAGACAGCCTAAAACCGAACTCAACAAGTTTCCACAGACACGAATCCAAGAGACAGAAATAGTTCTAATAGTTGTAATAGAAATAGTTCTAACGTCATGCTACTTCAGAACAAAGAGATGAAGAAAAGACATTTCCAGTCAATAAAAAGCATATTTCTATCTCTGCTGGACCACCTGTGGGGATAGGAAGTTTTTTGTCCCTGAAATTGCTGTTGATCACCCAGGAAGTCCATGTTAGCTCTGATATGTGTTGTAGCTCAAGGGTCTCTTAAGTATCTTGGTGAAAGTCTGCAGCTACATAAGGAAATGTGCAGTGCCCTCTGTGAGGTTTAGTGATGTCTTGAATTTTCCCAGACACACAATTAAATGACATGAACAACTAGGACCACATGATCAATGGGTATGCCTAACAAGTGAAGCATTTCTATTTACCTGGCCTCAATTCTTTTTCTTAGTTTAAATTCTTTACCCTAATACTAAGAAGTCACTATTATATCTCACTGGGAATAAAACGGGCCAATCACCTTTCCAGGGCTTGTCTCTGATTCCTTAATGACTATGAAAGAGAGGGAAGGCAATTAAGGTAGGAAAAGTCCCCACACTAAAACCTCTACCCTCAATCTAAAGAACACAGTTTTATGAGGAGGCAATTCCACAGAATAAGTTAGATTTCCAGGGCTGCCAATCTGGCATGGGCTCAACTATAAATCTAAAAAATTTAAAGAGGGGAAAAATACCCTACCTGCCAAATATCTCTATATTGTCAATAAAATCAAATGAACTGCTTTTCTTGAATATTGGTCTCCAAGGAGAAAGCCTTGCTGATTACTTTAAACCTATCACAAATTCTTTTCTTTCAGGTTTTTTCACTCCTTAAATACTTAATTGAGAATTATCAAGTATTTTCTAATAAAAACTTAAGCTTTAGGCTAAATTAATCATTAATATCTTAAATTCATGTAGATTATGAGAACTTTGGAGCAGGGCATTCCCCTCCACCAAGCCTGGGACCCTTGTAAAAGCAAATTGTAACACTATTATATTAGTATTATTTTACTCCAATAATTTTTCCTACTTTGGATATTGATGTAATATATATTTTTCCAAGAGGTGTTTACATAAAATTCCATCTGGAATGCTGACAATGAAAACAAAATAAGTAGAAAAATAAATTTCATTTTCTTTTTAGAAGGGACCAAAGTGTGATTATCAGCAAATCATGTAGGGGCTAATATAAAGTGATCATCCAAAACTCACAGAGGGGAAGGTGTTTCTAATGAGCATTTAATGAAGACTAAGTTGCTGAAACTCTAGGTATTGTAGTGTTGGCTGAAAGGAAATTAAAATGTGGCCCTCAAAGTAAAATATCTTTTGACTAACTACAACCTTGAAATCAAATTAAATACTGAAACCAATTATAAACCGAACGAGAAAACTCACAAAATTCTAAAGATCTTGTGTGTGGATAGTGCTCGGATATTAGGATCACATGAAGAGACTTATGAGAGTGTTTGTGTTTATGAAAATTTTTTTCCCATCAGAGAAAGAGAATGTGGTGTGTGTTTCTTTCTTACTTGATGGACAGGATAAGAATCAAGTATATTAACTAAAGTGTGTGAGTTGCAGTAAATTCTTTGGAGAAGAAGCAATACTTTTCACCTCAGTCTTGTGTGATTCTCAGAGATACCATCCTCAAATTGGAGTGATTATTTGGAAACTTAGTCTAGCACTTATGGGTATCATAAACCATTTCCACTGAGAGCTCAATGCTTGTAGACTGAGGCATTGTGGAGCTTTGAAATGTTAAAGTAAATATTTAAAACGTATATATGGGATAGAAGTATGGAAGTCAATATTATTTGTGTAGGGAGAAGCACAGTGCAATTAGGGGCACAAAAATGAGCATCAGGAAGCCAGGGTTGAAGTTCTTGTCTGATCATTTAGAAATTGAGTGTCCTGTGTTCTTAATAATCAAATATTCTGCTTTTCTGTTATTTGTTCTCTGGTGTGTAGTTGAACATGATGGACAGGAGAATGCAAAGCACACATTTTCCTTTCTTTCCCTCCATCCACGTGTGTGTATGGACAAAGTATTTAACTTCTCCACCTGGTCTTCCACATAGCTGTACTTTGTTACTATGTGACATTAACAGTCTTGCAAAACTATTATTTTCAAACAGCTAAGTCGGATATAACAGTGGCTCAGGCTTATAGTTACATCAGGTACTTGTTAAAACTTGTGAGTTTTAAAGCATCTACGGTAAGTGCTGTCTATGTGGGCTGACTAGTTCTGTCAGCCACTCAGTGGAGAAGGTCTCATTTTATTTTATAGGTAGAAAACCTGGCCCCAGAGGACGAGAATGACTGGGTAAGGGCTGGTTAGTGGCAGGACAGATCCTGGAATGCATCCTTTCTGACTTGAGACACCGTTGACCTGCCGCATTAATATATGATTATAGGACTGCTCCCACGCAGCCATAGAAGTTCTCTCAGTTTGCTACAGCAGTGGTGCTACAAGTTGAGATATCCTCCCATGTCTTGGATTTAAACATAATACTGTTAACTTAATGATACTTTTCTTGGCTTGTAGTTCTTTCCTATAGAGATGAGGAACCAAAAGGAAACAAGGAAAAAATGCCTAATAATGGAAAATATGTGAAAATTAGATGGGTGTGTGAAGAGGAAGAAAAAAACAGAAGAAGTTTAAAATAGAATAAGTTACATATCTGCTAACATATACGCAAATGTTTTATGACTCCCAACACATCAGAAAATTTATGTTTAATTAAATACAAAACCACAGAGGTTGAGCTCCCTTCTGTTTCCCTCTCTTCCTGTACCCATCTCCCTAGTTTTCTCCTTAGCTCCCCATCTTCTTGCCTCTCTCATTGTTTCTGTTTAATTTGTGGTGGTTCTCAGAATTCAGAACATTGTCTGTCTTATAGAAGACAGATGGTAAGATGTATTTTCACAATGTTTTGGTATATTATATAATCATATAATCATAGCAAGGATCATTTTCAGAACTCCACCTCACTATGTTCCATCCGTCATAGAAAACACAGGTGTCAGAGAGTCAGAAACAGTCAGGTTTGCACCCAAACCCAGGACTAAATTATTTTCTATGAATGTGATTACTTGGGTTAAGTTCTGAATTTCTTTCATTTTCCTCTTTCCTTTTTTTTTCTTTTTTTTTCTCTTTTTATTGAGAAAAAAAAATTCTGCCTCCTCCCAGCCTCCCACTCCTCCCACCTTCCCCCCACTCCTCTCCCCCTCCCTCTCGAGTCTGAAGAGCAGTCAGGGTTCCCTGCCCTGTGGAAAGTCCTAAGTCCTCCTCCCTCCATCCTGGTCTAGGAAGTTGAACATCCAAACTGACTAGGCCCCCACAAAGCCAGAACAAGAAGTAGGATCAAAAAAAAAAAAAGGGCTGGAGAGATGGCTCAGTGGTTAAGAGCACTGCCTGCTCTTCCAAAGGTCCTGAGTTCAATTCCCAGCAACCACATGGTGGCTCACATCCATCTGTAATGAGGTCTGGTGCCCTCTTCTGGCCTGCAGACATACACATAGACAGAATATTGTATAAATAAATAAATATTGTGAAGGTTCCATAGTGTAGCGGTTGTCACGTCCTTTTCTTTTTCTTTTGTTGTTCTTTGTACCTGGGGAGTTACTTGGAAGCATCATCTACACAGTTTAGTAAAACAGAGAGATCACTTAAGGCCCAACACAGCCATAGTTCGTGCGAGTTTTTTCTCCTTCTCTTTATGACCTAATGGCTTATCATGTGCTACTGGGGATGTCTGCAAAGCCTCTGGAGTAAGTAAGAACAAATTGAGGACTGTATTTTTCAACATTCCATCCCAGCTGTTTGGAGCCTCTGAGTCCCAGACAAAGCAAGTTCAGCTCTTCAAGGTCTAGGCCTGCTCTATGGGAGGGAAAGAGCAACAGACACCTGGAGAGAGAGTTTCGTACAGTTCTGTTATTTGTTCAAATGTTAAGGGGCCAATCTTCAAAAAAGAGACACAGGAAGAAACAAGGGACCACATTATGACTCAGCCAGTTTCCCCATGTGCTGTACGTTAGTTCCTGGTATGTCTCCAAAGTGTGAACTGCTTCTGGCTTAAAACCATGACTTAGATATTGGCTCTCCTTTTGAAACTCATGGACACTTATGAACGCATCCAGTTGGTAAGAATGTAAATTAGTATAGCCATTATGGACAATAATAGCAGACTCCTAAAAACAGCAGAATGGTCATAGCAATGATGGTCCCATTCCCTGGGTACATCTCAAAATCAAATCAGCTCAGTGTGTTGAAGAGACATCTAGCTGTTATGTGTATTGCAACACACTTCACAGTAACTGAGTATGGTAACAATCTAAGTGATCATCAGTAGATGAATGGATATAGAAAATATGTTGTGTATACAATAAAATGCAAGATAAAATTCTATTTGCAATGAGTTGAATCTAAGGGCATTATGTTAGATATACCACTTATCATCTCACTCATAGACAGAATCAAAAAATATTGGAGAAAATAAAGTGATGATTCTCGGAAACTGGGGAGGACAGATGAGGGAAAAAAGGAAAAATTGACAGATAGGAATGATAATATCAGGTATTATATTGTATAGTAACATGATCATAGTCAACAATATGTTTCATATTTCAAAATAGTCTAAAAGAGTTTTGATTACTTCACAATAATAAATATTTGAGGAGGTAGATATGTTAATTGCCTTGATGTGATTATTATACACTTTATCCATGAGCTGAAATAGTTCATTGTTGTCATAAAGACTGTATATTTAAAATATTCTGTTTAAAGTTAAGTAAATAAACAAATTTGTCAGATCTATGGCCATATAGGAATATCCTTTGGTAAACATATTGATTATCTTTTCTATTACTGCAATAAAATACCTGGCAAAAGCTAAGGGTTAGGGCTAATTATGGTAGTAAAAGCTATCTACTCTGGTAGCAGAGATAAAAATCAAGGGCATGCTCATAGGTATGTACTAGGAAGCAGAGAAAGTTTGTGGAACTAGAGTACATGTAATATTTAGAACACATCTTTTCCCAGTGGAGTGACCTGCTTTTGCCAGTCAGGCTCTACCTATTAAAAGCTCCATAGCCTTCAAGAAAATCATCACCATAAGCTAGGGATGCAATGTTCAGAACATGAGCCTTGGTGGTCACTGCAAAATCAAACCATCACTGTGTATGTTCTGCTGACAAATGCCAGTGAAAATAAACAGAAATATTTGAGCTTCAAAGAAAAACTATGACTTTTAATAATTTCCTACCATTATTATAAGTATCAAATTACTTTTTCTATGGTTGCAGTTTGTTAGCAGACTCAATGTAAAAAATAACTCTTTGAGTTGCTGATTTGATTTTTTCAAAAAAAAAAAAAAATGACACAGCCAAACATTAGGCAGAGCTCAAGGAACTTCTAGTAAGAGTTCCCCTCTTACTAGAATTGTAGGAGCAAGATTGGTCAAGAATCAGGGACAGCACAAGAACAAAGCCCATTGAATCAACTAAGCAGGGCTCATAGGGGCTGACAGATACTAAAGGCGACAATCAGGGAGCTTGTATAGGTCTGAGTTAGGTCCCTGCATATATGTTATGGTTGTGTAACTTGGTGTCTTCTGGAACTCCTAACAGGGCCAGTGGGGATTATCTCTGACTCTTTTGCCTGCTCTTGGAACCCTTTTCCTCTTACTGGGTTGCCTTGTCCAGACTTGTTATGAAGACCTCTGCCTAGTCTTATTATAACTTATTATGTCATATTCAGCTGATATCCCTGGGAAGCCTGCAATTTTCTGTAGAGAAACAGAAGTGGGTCTAGAGGAGATAGGAGGTTGAGGAGAGGGATTGGGAAGAATGGAGATAGGAGAAACTGTGGTCAGGATGTAATATATGAAAGATAAAAAATTAAGTAAAGTTTACATCAAAAAAGACAGAATTTTCAATCATTCTGAAATGAACCCAAACATACTTCTGCATTTTATACTATGTATTGATGTGAGAGAGCATTTTTAGTGTTGAGGATTATAAATTCAAAATGCTGATCAACTCTGAAAAGCATTAAAGAAGTCTGAGTCCTAAGGTTTTAAATATTCAGCTAAGATGTAATTTAATTTCTTATACAAAACAGCACCCCTATATCATTAGCATAAGGCTTGCTTTTGTTTTTTAATGAGTGGTAAATTATGTATGTGGCAAAGAATTGTTTTAAAATAAATTTCTATTTATTCTTTCTACCTGCTAGCCCTGTCTTTCTTGTTCCTGCCTAGATTGGCTATTCATCTCTTTATTAGGACCATCAGGTGTTGTAGACAGGCACAGTAACATAGCTTCACAGAGTTAAACAAACGCAGTGTATTCCAGATAGAACATCCTCATTGTCTCAGTGTGTGGGTGTTCCCACAGGTCAGGGAACCCTGATTGCTCTTCAAGCTGATGAGGGAGAGGGACTTGATCAGGGGAGGGGGAGGGAAATGGGAGGCGGTGGCGGGGAGGAGGCAGAAATCCTTAATAAATAAATAAATAAATAAAAGAGAACAAAAACAAAAACAAAACAAAACCAGAGGGGTCTAGCAGACCAGACCAGCCAGGGCTATGGAGCAAAATTTGGCCTCAAAAATAAATAAATAAAAACCATTTTTATAAGCTCAAAAACAAACAAACAAACAAACAAACGCAGTGTAAATAAGTAACACACCTTAAAATAATATTTCCCAACATGTATATTTCATACACCTATATGCCCAAGATCACACAAAATTTTCTTAGATGGAAAAAGGTTACAAATGGCAAAAATTTAAGGATCCCCAGTGTAGAACACAAATAAAACAATGGGTTTTTACTATAGCATTTCTAGAAGCTCCTGATGCGCACTCCAAGCCAATCACAACACACCAGCAGCGACTGCCAGTTTCAAAAGAACCAAACAAAAAGGTTCCCGTGGCAGCTTAATTTCCCTAACCCCATAAAAAAAACCAACCTTTTTTACAATAAAGCGTTTTTACACTAGAATCTTTTGGAGTCTGTGTTGTCTTCTCATTCTCTGCCCTCCAGGAAGTGGGGATTGCCAAATAGGCAGCAGCAACAAGCCCACAACAAATATTTTATTCCTTCTTTTGAGATAATTTGTGTTTAGTGGAGTCTTCAGTATGCAAAATATCATAGGCATTTCATATGTCTGTTTTAATATTTAAAGAGGAAATTTTCTTCCTTTTCCCCAACTAGACATTTTCTGTATTTGGTGATTCTGACCCATACCTAGCTATAGAGATTACCTGCATGGTAATTACTCATTTTCACCAAGTACCAATGACACTCTGCATTCACATTGCTACTGTGTGCTTTGCTCTTCTTTGTTGTGAAATCTTATTATTTTCCCTCACATCTGCTTTGAGTATTCATTGGTGTCTGATTCTTTACATTCATTTTCTCAGGATTAGTGTGAATTCCTTTCTCATCCTCCATCTTCAACCAAGGCCCTCACCAGTAAAACTTGCTCTTCTTATTTTCCCCAAACATAAATCTTGCTCCTTTGAATATTTTTGAAGGTTTCCCTACCATTATTAATAAATTTATAAGAATTTATATTTTTCTCCTTAATTGAAATAATTTCTTTAAAACTCTAGCGGCAGACCAGGCAGCTGCAAAATTTGTACAAAATGTGTCTGTTTGTGCTAATTCACACTGATTTAGATATTTTTTCTATTTTGGTATACATATGAAACATTTATGCCTTGGTGTCCTGACTATTTTTCAATAATAACAACAGCAAAAAACTTTCACAGATAATCAGAACAATTAAAATCTGTTATCTTTTGAGATCTATTTTTTTTCTGTTATTAAAGAAGTTACTGTTTCAATATCAGTAACATTTCAAAATTATAAAGTGTTGAGCTTTATTATTGAGCCTCTCTTTAAAATAAAAAACAATAGCATAAACAAAAAATAGCATTATTAATAGCAGGATAATCATTGGGAAAAATTAGCTTAAGAAAAGTTTTAGAAAGGTTCTTGTATCATATTTCATGCAATGAATGTTTTATTATTTTTTAGAAGCTTAGAGAGTAATGATGGACCCTCATTTTTCTTTCACAGTACTGAATAGAGTTGAAAGGGATGCCTATCTGTCCTATTGCAAATTAGAAGGTGACTATTTTAATCAATGTTTTGATTCCTTTCTCTTCCCCTTGAAACCAGAGAGCCTCAGGACCAGTGTGTCCACCAGGTGGTGAAGGGCATGAAATTTACTTTGTCAGGTCTGAGCATAGTCTAACGGTTTCTCTGCTTTACTCAATGCTCTTTTTCAACATTTTATGTTTCCCTGTTGATCCACCTTTCTACATTTTGAAGCTGTCTGGACCTTGTTCAATAATAACACTGGCTATTATCTACTCCTCTCCACACTAAGTTAGTGTGTGTGTGTGTGTGTGTGTGTGTGTGTGTGTGTGTGTGTTGGTGGGGAAGGATGAATAGGAAAGAAACAGTATTCTTTGAAGTAAATATAATGTCCACTAGAAAGTTCCTTGGTCCCCTTTTTTATTGTAATAATATTATGAAGTCATAGTCTAGACATGTTATATTTGGGAGAAGAGAGGATCCTTTTCATCTCTGAGTGTAAGAATGCTCTATTTTGACTGCTGTATCTCAGAAAGGGGATGAGGTAACTGAAGAGATAGTGGCAGAGCTAATCCTCACTGGGACTGACAGTATCAAAGTGGAAATTGATCCAGTTAAGCTGCTTCCACTGCGGCTATTGTCTATCTGTTTGGAAGACTAAAATCTAGCACTTTCCATGGTCTTCCCAGGCTTTGTGAGTACAATTAGAAGAAAATTGAATTTGAGGTATCTGTAACTCATTGTAGTTATGGTCTGTGTAGATGCTTTCTGTAGCTCATTGTAGTTATGACCTGTATAGATGTTACTTATGACCTCAAAGGCTCAAAATCTTTGTAGGACTTGAGACTGCCCAATAGCTAAGTATTCTGTACTGTGGAGGCTCTGGTACTCGACAAGATTCAAGTTCTTGTGCTCCTAAAGTAGGCCATTGCAATATTGTTGAGAACACTTGAGAAATACATGCTATCTCTCAAATGTTCCTTACTTTATATGGTGGAGGATACGGGTGCAGCTGTTCTTGTCTTTCTTTCCTTCTTTCTTTCCTTCTTCCTTCCTTTCTCCTTCTCCTTCTCCTCCTCCTCCTCCTCCTCCTCCTCCTCCTCCTCCTCCTCCTTCTCTCTCTCTCTCTCTCTCTCTCTCTCTCTCTCTCTCTCTCTATTTTTAAGAAGTCTGGAAGGGTACAGGAGGACAGGAGGAGGATTCTTTTCTTCCTTCTGGTTATCTCCTCCATCATCAGATTTCAAAAACAAGCCTCCCATGTCCTATGGTGATGACTGAGATACAAAGCTGAAGACTCTACAGTTTTTTTTTAATTTTTGGTTTAAAGAGGTGTTAATTATAGTATTTGAAGTTCCATGTCACAATCCACGATGCTTGTCTTTTGCTTTAAGATAGATCACTTAACTGAGTTCTTCTCTGAAGTCTCATTTTCTGGAATTTGAAGTAGGCTCTTAGACTTCCCAGGGGAGTTTAGGTTTGTACCTTAAGAACCTTTTGTGTGCAGTCCATATTCTTTTCCACTTTCAGGTTTAGATATGACCTAGGTTGGCGATTTCAGATACCAAAAGGGGGATCAGCATGGCCAGGGCCCTTCTTTATGGTCTCTTTCTTTTTTTTTTTAAATTTATTTACTTATTGAGGATTTCTGCCTCCTCCCCGCCACCGCCTCCCATTTCCCTCCCCCTCCCCCGATTAAGTCCCTCTCCCTCATCAGCTTGAAGAACCATCAGGGTTCCCTGCCCTGTGGGAAGTCCAAGGACCGCCCACCTCCATCCAGGTTTAGTAAGTTGAGCATCCAAACTGCCCAGGCCCCCCCAAAGCCAGCACGTGCAGTAGGATCAAAAACCCATTGCCATTGTTCTTGAGGTCTCAGTAGTCCTTATTGTCCGCTATGTTCAGCAAGTCCGGTTTTATCCCATGCTTTTTCAGACTCAGGCCAGCTGGCCTTGGTGAATTCCTGAAAGAACGTCCCCATTGTCTCAGAGTGTGGGTGCACCCCTCGCGGTCCTGAGTTTGCGTACAAATGGATGGAAATAGAAAACACTATCCTGAGTGAGGTAAGCCAGACCCAAAAAGAGGAACATGGGATGTACTCACTCATATTTGGTTTCTAGCCATAATTAAAGGACAGTGAGCTTATAATTCGCAATCCTAGAGAAGCTAAATAAGAAGGTGAATCCAAAGACAAACATATAGGCATCCCCCTGAATATTAACCTTCATCAGGCGATGAAAGGAGACAGAGACAGAGACCCAAATTGGAGCACTGGACAGAAATCTCAAGGTCCAAATCAGGAGCAGAAGGAGGGGAGCACGAGCAAGGAACTCAGGACCGGGAGGGGTACACCCACACTCTGAGACAATGGGGATGTTCGTTTATGGTCTCTTTCTATGAAGGTTCATTGAAACCAAATGTTTCACTCTCTTAAAGGGGACTGATAGATGTGATTGACAGAAAATTCAGGATCTTTTATTGAAACTGGTCTGTGAATAGCTTCTGAGCATGAGAATGAAGAGTAATTCCTGATACTGCCCTCTGTGTTGAGTATTTTATTACTTTGACAGTAAATGTTTCAAAATATTGTAGAAACTGGGGAAACTGAAGAAATTACATTAAACTGAGCATGTAATCATTCTCATTGGGCATATATCAAACTTGGAATCCACTAAAAATGGCTGGAAAGAAAGCATGGATCTTGTTAAGGTGCATAATAAACAGAAGTAAGTTCAGAGACAACTTTCAGAAATTCCTCAGAGGTGCCTTGATTTTCATTTCCAGTAGTTTAATATTAATTTTCTTGGTCTTAATACAAATGCATTAAAGTGAGCTTTAAAGCAATAAAACTAAAGAAAAGAAAATAAATGATGGAAGTTTATAAGGAAATGGGGGTTTCTATGTTACTTGGTTGGGAGTCAAAGCTTGTCTTTTTTCAGATAATTTATAATGTTAATTTTGCAAGTGTTGATCTTTCTTAAAGGGACTTGAGTTCTTGAGGAAAATGAATGCAAAGTTCTTAAATGTTAGAGCCCCATTTTCCAAAGAAAATTTCTTTAAAGAATCCTGCTGTAGGTGGGGTTTTGCATTACTAAAAAGAATGATTATTTCAGAGGATAAGGACATATTAAATTTGGAGTACTGATGAAAGCAATCACTTCCCAGTTGCAATCTTGAAAGAAGACACAAAGCATGGAAAATTAGAATCTTTAACTCCACTGTCCATTCCTTAGTTATAACACTATGGTTCATTTATAGTTCAAGGTTAAACATTCAGTGAATACATGGCGTTTCCCAGGTAGCAGCTTATGGGTGTACAGGGAGCTAATGGGCTTGATTAAATACAGATTTCTGGAGCTGGACATCACCATTTGACTATTTGCTCTGGAGCCAAAGGGTCTGAGGCTTTAATCCCAGCAGGAGCAGTTGCTTGAGCAGAAATAAACGTATTTATTTGCCAAATTACTAGAGTTGTGTGAATTATCAGTGGGCCGGAGGGAACTTGTAAAATTTTTCATTGAGAAACAGTGGACTGAGGCTGAGGAGGACTGATCTCTGGGGTACAATGTTGTTGGGCATCAAATGTGATACCTGCAGCATCACTGAATCAAAGTTTATTCTGCCCCCATGATCCCTTTCTTGATACCAGGCTGAAGCAATGCTCCTGTAGCTAAAGCTTAGGGTGTTTTTGGTCTTAGAGACTCATCTGTCAAATGAAAAGCTAGGTTTAAGTTTACATGAGTCATTTGAGAAGATAGATTCTCCCATCCTTTCCATCCCTTTCTAATTTTCTTTCTTCTGACAACATAAAGTTTCATATGTAAATATTAAGCTTATGTACTGCTTCTTCCCCCCTTCCTCACTTCTTTGTTTTTTATTTCCTTCTAAATTTTCCTATCTGACTCTCCATTGCATTCAATTATGATACTAAGCCTTTGAAAATTATAAAATTCTAAAGTTTTCTAGAAATTAGATTGACTCTCAAGTGCTCAAATATAATTTCATTCAAATCCATACTTGATAAATGTTTGAATCTTGTCTTTGCTTGTCTATCCCTTTTCCAGTTCTTTTAGAATAAAAGAATGGTAACCTGGCAAAGGAGTCTACTCTATCTTTCCTACTGTCTCTTGACATGTGTTGTGGGGTTTTTCTTCTCTTTCCCTTTCCCTCTTCCCATTCATCTCTCTCTTTACCTTCATGACAAAAGTTTCTATTGAAACCATAAGGAAAATTACCAATCTCCTTTTTTAAAAAAAAAGGTTTTGATAGATTCTAATTTGGCAAAGATTTCCTAGTCTCTGAGTCTTCTTCCAACAAAGGTGAAATCTGATTTTGAGTTTGTCTTCTGTGTGTGTGTGTGTGTGTGTGTGTGTGTGTGTGTGTGTGTGTAGGGGATGAGACTAAGAAAAATTTCATTAATATACTATATTGGGAGTAAAGATGAACTACTCAAGTAGCAGGATAGAGTTTTTTAAATTAATTAATTTGTTTATTTAAAAAGAAAACAATCTTTTTTTCAGTTTACATACCAATCCCAGTTCCCACTCCCTCCACTTCTCCCATCCTTTCCACCTACTCCCCCTCTCATCCACTCCTCAGAGAGGGTAAGGCACATTGCTTTGGGGAAGGTCCAAGGCCCTCCCCACTATATTTTGGCTGAGCAAGGTATCCACCCAAAGAGAATAAGTTCCAAAAAAGCCAGTACAACCATTAGGGATAAATCCTGGTTCACTGCCAGTGGCCCCGTAGTCTGCCCTAGCCACACAACTATCACCCACATTCAAAGGGACTATTTTGGGCCTATGTACTTCCTTCCCTGTCCGGCTACCTGAACTGGTCTAACCCTGTAGTCAGACTGATGAATATCTTAACTATCACCATAGAACCTTCATCTAGCAACTGATGGAAACAGAGGCAGAGATCAGAGGCATCAGAGTACTTGAACTTCAAAAGTCCAGTTGAAGAGGGGGAGGAGTGAGATTACTAGCAAAGAGGTCAAGACCATGATGAGGACACCCACTGAAACAGTTTACCTGAGCTAATGGGAGATCACCAACTCCAGTAGGATGGAGATTTTTAGAAATCCCTGAACTGCTTTAGAAATAGATACATCTGACCTGACCTTTGTTGCATTGAAATTAAATTTCATGCTCACAGTTATTCTCTTGTTAATTTTTCAGATCAATTCTGAATCATTTAAGTAAAAGTACCCTTGATGATATGAATGGTACGTTACATTGGGTAGCTAATGTTTAGGGTAACATATTTATTTCATTGAGAGAATAAATTTAGAGCCTCAAATTCAGTGTATATTATTTCCTTTCCAATGATATTCAGTTGGGATATGAAACCATTTTAATGCTGTTGTATCTTTGTGAACTCTTAGTGTTAGTGTTATAATGTATTTATTATTGCTTTTATAGAGCTGCATTGAACCTTGATCTTTTAGCACTTTTGTTTTGTTTTTATGCGTTAATTTCCTAAAATATAGAATAACCTAATATTCAACAACAGGAAAAGAGAATCACATGCTTGTTGGAAAGTTAAACTATGCTAAAAGATTAAAAGGTCAAGGAGGAAAAAAAAGTATTTCTATGGTTTGCAAAAACATAATACAGTGAGAATTTAATGTATGCAGACAGTGTGCTAACTGGTTATTCTACATTGTTTCCCTCACTACCAGTTCACATAACACACATCTCTGCTTCCACCTAACAAAAATCATAGCAGCTAAGTTTCTCGCCCAAGGTCACAATAGCCCATGGCATAATTAGAATTCAAATCAGGAGACTTTAAAACATGGGTTCCTCATCCTAGAGCCGTACTTCTTTGAGGCAAATATTGAAAGAATTAAGATCATCACAGACATGAATGGGAATACTCTTGTGAGTTGTTTCCCTTGATTTTAAAGGAAACTGAGCATTTTATTTAGTGATAAATGTGTATATTCATCCCAGAAGTCTAGTATTAGCCCTAACTTATCATTCATTCAAATTACAATTTTTTAATAATGGTTCAGTTATTGCATATATTCCCATATAATTTAGTTATCATTATTGAGAAATGATAGTTTCTCTTTACTGTATTGATAGGTATATAAATATATTGAGGGGTAGGCTAAATAATTCAGTGAGTAAAGGGGTTGTTGTGTAAGCCTGATGATATGAGTTTGGTATCTGTGACCTGCATAAGGGTTGAAGGAGTGAAACTTCACAGGATTGTACTTTAATCACTACATACTTGGTGTGGTACCCATGCCTACAGGCATATGTGCATGTGCACAGATACATACATATACACATTGTGCATACACAAGTACATATATTAATAAACAGCTACTTAAAAAGTTGCTTCACATGTTTCAATACATTTTTTTTGAGATATTTTTCAAGTAATACTTATTAGTATATTAAATACCTTGTATTTAATATCTAAATGCTAAAGTATATTTTTATTGTAAACATTCAAAAACATTTTCTGAAATGAAATGATTAACCCCTCAAAAGGATCCATGGACCCATGCCTTGCATATTTGTTTGGTAGCAGCTTTGCTTCTTGGTTTTTGTAATTATACTATGTCTGGATGCAGAGCAGAAGTTGAATGACTTACATAAATGACAATTTTGCTAATGGAGAATGCAGTTCAGTGACAGGAAAGAAAAAGTGCAGCATATAGAAAGTGTAATATGTTTATTGTTTCTGAACATCTGTGTATCTGTAGGACACTGAAGTAGAATATGTGTTCATTTCCCACAAGTCAAGATCTCCAGACACCCATCCATTTCACAGAGGCTATACTGAGATCTGGAAGTTGTTCTGTTCCTTTCCTTTGGTTCTGAGTTGTGTTCAGGTTATTTATGATGTTTTGTTTTAGTTAATTCTTGAAGATAACATCCCAGGCAGTTTTCTCATATGGGTGACCTGTGCCTGGATCTGAGTTTTCTCATCTAAATCCAGCTGAAAGACAGAAAACAAATAGCAGAACCAGATACTTGCCTATCTTTGCCTCAGATCACATTGAATTCAATAGGTTATCTAAAAGATCTGTACTATTATAAGTGCAGGTTTATTAATTCATGAATGAGCATCAATTAATGGTTCATTTAGTAAGCTTACTAATGCCCAGATATTCTTTCAGGAGATAGAGATAAAAACAGATAAAAACTCTTGGATGAATTTCTTTTTATTTGAAAGTATCATTTTATTAATTATAAATCAATTAGCTTATTAACTGGATTTATATACTCAGATCTTAAAATGTTCCTATAGACAACATGAAACTACAGATGTTTAACAGTTTGCATCATTTTTGCTGTACACCCCGAAAGACATATTTCACTATTCAACATTTAATCAGGGTGAGTCAGTCTAAATGCTGAATGACTAAGATATGACCTCCAAGTTCCTTCAAAGCATACTGAGCCCACCTGGATGGGGAGAGGCTGCATTTTCTCATAGGAGGTTAGACCTGGGACAATGGAAGTCTCCAAGAGTAGATCGTTCCTTCTCAGCAGATGACAGAATCAGAAGCAAGGGTGCACATCTGTAAGGATGCTTTTGAAATAGAGAGTCCAGACTCCCTGTGAAGAGAAAGACATATGGACTGGCTGGGATGCTAAATTCCCAGTCTGACACTAACTAGTGTGACCTCGAGATTGAGAATGTCAACTAACCTCTCGAGCTCACAGGATCTTTATTTTTAAATCCGTAGTATTGGAACATGAATCTCAAATGTCTCCTGCAGGCCTGAATTTTTATGATTCTGTGTTTTAGAGACATTACAAATATAGTAAGACCTTAAATTTAGTTTTATTCCTATTGAGAAGATATAGTCTCATTTTCTGAACATTTGTTCCATGAAGCATTATCTTTAAAATTACATCATAATTGAGAAACAATTGATTTTAGGTTCATTGTAAAGGGAGATGACTGGTTACTACAGAAAACAAAAATTGCTTTGTTCCATAAAGTACTTTGTAATATATGTTGTATAATAATAATTTAACCAAGCAAAAACACTTTGAAAATATACATGTTAATGTAGAAGAATGAAAATTGACCCATATCTATCACCATGCACAAAACTCAAGTCCAAATGAATTAAAGACCTCAACATAAGACCAACCACACTGAACCTCACAGAAGAGAAAGTGGCAAGTACACTTGAACACATTGATATGGGAGACCACTTCCTAAATATAACCCTAGTAGCACAGACACGGACAATCAATAAATGGGACCTCCTGAAACTGAGAAAATTTCGTAAACAAAAGGATAGAGTCAATAAGTCAAAATGGCAGATTACAGAATGGGAAAAGATCTTCACCACCCAACATCAGACAGAGGGCTGATCTCCAAAATATACAAAGAACTAAAGAAACTGGTCATGAAAAGAAAAATAATCCAACAAAAAATGGGGTACAGACCTAAACAGATAACTCTCAACAAAGGAATCTAAAATGGCTTAAAGACACTTAAGGAAACAATCAACATCCTTAGTCACCAGAGAAATGCAAATCAAAACAACTCTGAGATTCCATCTTACACCTGTGAGAATGGCCAAGATCAAAACCACTAATGAGGGCTGGAGAGATGGCTCAGTGGTTAAGAGCACTGTCTGCTCTTCCAGAGGTCCTGAGTTCAATTCCAGCAACCACATGGTGGCTCCAAACCATCTGTAAAGAGATCTGGCGCCCTCCTCTAGCGTGTGGAGGCAGAAAGTTGTATACATAATAAATAAATCTTTAAAAAAAAAGTTTAAAATAAAAACCACTAATGATAACTTATGCTGGAGAGGATGTGGGGTAAAGGGAATGCAGCCCCTTTGGATACGAGTATGGTGATTTCTCAGAAAATTAAGAAACAATCTACCTCAAGATTCAGCAATACCACTTTTGGGTATACACTGAAAAGATGCTCAATTGTGCCACAAGGACATGTGCTCAACTATGTTCATAGCAGCTTTGTTTGTCATAGCCAGAACCTGGAAACAACCTAAATGCTCCTTGACTGAAGAATGCATAAGGAAAATGTGGTACATTTATACAATGGAGTACTACACAGTGAAAAAAATAATGACATCTTGAGATTTGCAGGCAAATGGATGGATCTAGAAAACATCACATTGAGTGAGATAACCCAGACCCAGAAAGACAAACATCATATGTACTCACTTTTATTTTAGACATACAACAAATAAAACCAGCGTACAATTCACAATCCCAGAGAACCTAGACAACAAAGAGTACCCTCAGAGAGACATACATGGATCTAATGTACACGGGAAGTAGAAAAAGACAAGATTTCTTGAGTAAATTGGAGCATGGGGATTATGGGAGATGATCTAAGGGGAGCAGGGAGGAAGGGAAGGGAATGAAGAAAAATATGTAGCTCAATAAAAACAATAAAAAATACTCATGTCAAATTTTCTACTTTATACTTTATATATTTCTAGATATGTTTATGAATAATTATTGAGGAAAAATTAATAGTAAAATTTAAAACCTTTTTTGCTGGTTTCATAGCTTTTGCAAAGGATACGAATGTTAAAACATGTTATAGTAACTGTCATACTTTACTCCTTGTCCTCCTTGTGGTTTAATGGATAAGCCCTTTCCCAGAGTTAGTTTTAAGAACGTTGTACTAATATATGTACTACTAAAACCAGCCAAAAACAGCATGTGAATCCAAGTGGAAATGGATGGTTTTGGTGTAAACACACCATTGAAGTCCCTTCCTGATGATAGGCCTGTTTTAGAATACCATTTTCTGGAATGTAGCTGAGAAAGTAGTATTGGAAGAGAAATGCCTGAATTTTCCCTCTGTGCATTTGCCCAGAGGCATGGTGATAGAAATCTGGAAAATACCTATGAAAGCTGTGTCCTTTTACTTTGGGGTAAAGGTACAAGTGGTATCTGCTGGCCTGCTGTAATGCTGCATGAGATGTCATTATTAGGTAAAAATACACACATTTCATGAATTTGTTTTCTCACCAAATTTTTGTTCATGAATGACATGAGTGGGAGATAATATCAAAAGTCTAAAAAAGCATCCTCTGCCCCAAAGTAAAATTTGAAAGACTGACACAACCAGTATGCTGCAGGAAGGTTTACAGCTTGTAATTACCCACCTACTGGGGCATGGCCTCTTATACTATATACCCGGACTCTGCTACAGAATCTGCCCCTTCTTTCCCTCCCCCTGGTTTCTGTTTGCTCGTTTGGATTGGTTGGATCCCACTTCCACCCACTGTTCAAGCAGAGAATCCTAATTTGTAAGTTTTCATCCCAAATAAATATCTATCTCTCAGTTCTGAGCTAGTGTGGGATTTCTTATAAGCATCCGATCACTCTGCCATCACCAGTAGATTGGTGTTCCTTTCTGTACTGGAAGCACTACTCAGGAAATCAAAAATACATTTTATAAGTAGTGGCTCAACATTTCTGGTTTTATTTCCATCAGATTCCACAGGACAATGAAACCCTGGAATATTCCAACAATGTCTGGATGAAGACAGGGGACGAGAATAGGCTATCTTCAGCCATTTTATTCACTTAGTTTGCAAATGCATCTGGAGAACCTGCTGAAAGGCAACCTTATGTCATCTGGTGTCTACACAACCTGGTGCCAATTAAAATTATAAAGTCCAAGGATAGATTCCAAAGACCCACACCTGATAGAGGTTTTATTTGAATATGGAGAAGTGATGAGCCACAGGCACATGTGAACTTACTTTTCTTCTCTCTGTTAAGAGGTTGAAAGGAGAAAAACATTTCCTTTAAGAAAACTAGACTTCAAGTCATAACAGAGGTCCTAACCTAAAGTCAACCTCATCCATTTTAGACAAACATCTCCATGCTAGGAAGTTAGAACAGACAGGAGCATTTCAGGGCTTGTTATATGCAGTGCCGAAATAAAGTCCTGGTTTCTCTCCTTACTCTTTGTGTTCCTAAAACGAGTGAGTTCTTCTGCTTATGATGAGAGTGGTGATGAGTTTTCAGTTTTGATTTCTTTTTTAATTGTTAGCTCATTTGGGGATGTAGAGGAAAATGTCCCTTCGTCACAGCAAATATGTCCACATATCTGTAAACCAGAAGAGTCATGAATGTTTCTAGAAATAGTTATGAAAATGACTATGGACTGTAGTGGTGCCTTGTGACAAAAAATAACTGTAGTTCAATAGGTGGTGAGCTGGTCTCAACAGTCAGCTTGCCAGTTCTTTCTCTCAATAGCCCACTTGGTCATTTATTCAGTAAGCAATTCTACCTTTATGTCTGTCAGGCTTTCTTTCTAGGTTTTTGAAGCCTATAGAAACAACACACACACACACACACACACACACACACACACACACACACACATACACACACATACACAGCATTTTTGGCTGATTGCTTAAGTTCACAAAAGAATCCTGTTCCATTTGAAATTTTTGGTTGCAGATTGCTAAAAAGACATATCAAAAACCTGTTTGTTATCTATGTAAAACTGTCAAAACTAAAAAATCATTTCAATATCTATTACTTTTATTAGCTTATGATTGCATTCAAAAAAATTATATTTGGATTTTCCCTTCTCTAGTTTTGCTTTCATTCTGGACTTTTTCCATGAAAGCAAGAAGGATAAATACAAATTTTAAAAATAAGTTTTCCCCGAAGTTACTCATCTCTATGGTGGCTCATAGATAGGTTTTCGATTTTCTCTTAATCATAACTTTTTGCTAGTGTCCTTTCCAGCAACCATTGCTTTTTCCTTTAAAATGAATATCTATAGGGAATCACCTAGAAAATACCATGTAGAATGATTATTTGTGAATTTCTGTGCATACAACATTCCTATCTCCCTTGAAAAAGATAGAGTTTTGTTGGTCCTATTTTGAATACATCTGATCTATAACTTCCACTATATCCCTTGAACTCAAAGAATTTGGCTCATGTTGACTGAAGCTACACAACAGCAGAGAATTAAGTCAACCACACAGGAATCAGACCTACAGCCTTGCTTCCATTAACACAGTGCTCTGCTCAACTGAGCTAACAGCCCACACATTTGTAGCTGCCCAGACTAAAGGAGATAGATGCTTCCTCCTCCTTTTTCCAGTTACTGAAGATGTTTCAAATGGTCCCACCAGATTACTGAACTGCATTTGCTTAGAGTATCTGCCAGATTAGTCCAGTCTTTGAAATTTGTTGGTGTCAAAGCACAAGCTTACTCCGGTAAATCAAAGAGCCTTTGTAGATGGTATTCCCAGTACACTAGATAACTGGGAATGAAATCTTGGGAGAGTCCTTGTACAGACCAGAAATATCCTTGTGAAATCTAGACATTGTTTCTATTGACATCCCAAGTCAAATCATTAAAAATAAATGTGAATGTTGCCTTGAGCATATTCTCACAAACAAATCATACATGTATGGCCGACTATATGAGGATATTTGACAATGAAGATACATTGCTTCTTTCTCCATTAGCCCAGGAATATCTAGATTGAGCCTAACCATGAAAGGAGGCTGCAATGAATTACAGGGCTTTAGACCATCCTGATCAGTATTTTTGGATGTGGTCATTTTCAGATCCTCTTTCTGGGTGGAAATAATTTTCTAGAATGTATATTAACCACTCCATGGCAGAAATTTCACTAAAAATTTGTTTTATTCTTTTCTCAGTTTTTTTCCTCTTGTCTCACTCTTCTGGCTTATCACTTGCAAGTGAGTGCATACTAAACATTTTGTAAAACTCACTTTAAAAAGCATCAAATTGGACCTTGATAATGTTACATACACATGATTTTATTTTATGTGGAGCAGACTTCTGGAATGTAGTAAATAGTCTTGAATAAAATGGAAACCTTTTTAATAATTACAGGCCATAATATTAAACAGACTAAGTCTGAAGTAATGCAGATCAACCAGAATGACTTTTGCCTGGTTTTTCTCATTTCCCCATCTCTGATTTTCTCCCAGAAGTGTATAAAAGCTCTAAGAGTGTATTAGTGAAGGCACACCTGAGCACGAGTGAGCTTCCTCTGCTGACTAAGCCTGTAGTGTTACCTTAAGACTGGATTCACTCTTCCCTGCTTCTTCTCTATCTAGTTTCCTTTTGAATTGTCTTTTGTCCACAAAGATCTTTTAATAATGGAGCTACTGATATTTGGAATGAGATGATTCTTTTGCACCGTTGTCTATCTGATGTGAGATTCTTCTCTCTGTATGCTGTGAATATGTTTTATTACCATTGATTAATAAAGAAGCTGCTTCATTCTATGGCAGGGCAGAATAAAGCCAGGCAGGAAATCTGAACAAAGATATATATAGAGAGAGTAGGCACAGTCAAAGAGTCTCCATGGGGGTGACAAAGGAGAAGGACATGCCGGCTGGAACCTTCCGGTAGGCTAGAGCCTCATGGTGATACACAGATTAATAGAAATTGGGTTAATTTAAGACATAAGAACTAGCTAGAAAAATGCATGAACCATTGGCCAAACAGTGTTAGAATTAATATGGTTTCTGTGTGATTATTCGGGTCTGGGCAGCTGGGAATGAACAGTCTCTGTTTACATTCATCCCATGCTCATCAGAATCTCTGACCTTTTAAGAGTTTCTGGGTGTTCTTCTCCCCTCGTTGTAACTAAAAGTGCCTGAGGGAGCCAGATGTGCCTCAAGGGCATTGGCCTTCACTATAGCTCTAAGAGTGTTTGCATCTCATGCCCATGGGTGATCTACAGTATAATGCCTTTCTGGGTTATACATACTAATTAATTCAGGATGAGCATCCAGTGAAATCATAAAATTGAGCAATATCTACTAATGGAGGAGAAATGAAAACTATGGAACTGGAGAGAACTTGGGAGTTAAGAGGCCATCTTCTTCTTACGAAATTCCTTCTATTCATCTAGGAGAAATATTTTAATCTGTAGGAACACTAACAAATGTCATCTTGTGCCACTTTGCTCTTTCAATGTTAGTGTGTTGAACCTGCTTAGACATGCTGTCTGACCATTTTCATTTGTCTTTTTATTGGTTATTAGTTTATTTAGATCAATTTTCATTTTATTTATATTACTTAAATTAAAACAGACACTCTTGTTACATGTATATGTTTATTCGCATTATAGAGTATTTTTGCAGTATCTGTATGTGTTGGTTACTTGATCTTAAACATCCATATAGCCCCAAATGTCAAATTTTTTCTCTATGACAACTGAGCATTGTGAATTGACCCCTCCTTATTCATGGAAAATACATTCCAAGACCTCTGACATATACTTGTTAGTTGCAGATAGTATTAAACTTTATTATGACTCCCTTTTTCTAGAATCCCTGCATTGATGCCATATAATCCTAGAGTTAGTTGGTTCTCTAATGATTCGCATATGATGCCTCCTCTGTATCATTGCTTATATACCCTGGGGCCATTATTATTATTATTAGCTGAAACAGATGTTTTCTGAACATAAGGAATATGATACAATGACAGATAATCAGAGAGCTTAGATGTGTATGGTATAACTAAGGATTAGGTAGCAGACACAGTGTGGATCCACTATAAGAAAGGATGGCCTCTTTCCCAGTCAAGGCAGAGTTGTATACACAGGATGTTATCATGCTACTCAGAACTACAAGCAATTTAGAATGGGTAACATTCTTATTTTTGGAACTTTCTATTGAATGTTTTCAAACTGTGGTTGAATACAGGTGACTGAAAACATGGCAAAACTGGATAAAGTTGAAATTACTCTTGTTTATTAGAAATTTTTCATTGCTCAGATATACTACAAACATGGCATTGTTCTCCAATTCTTTTATAATCTTTCTATTTGTTAATTTATAATAAAAAGCAAGAGTTTAATTGTGTTTCCTCACTGTTATGAATCAATGGCACTATTTACTGTACTTAAACTCAGTGACAAATATGTAGCACTAATCTAATTGGTCTTAATAACAAAACCCAGAGTCAGCTATCAGGGTAAATATTCTGAAAGATTAGAGAGGTAGTGGCTATGGCTAACTAGTGGCTTGCTCCACACTCTGATTCTCTTTATTTGTTTTAGAAGAAAAAAAATATCACTATACAAATAACCCCAAATATTATTGGCTTACAGTTTTCCTGGTTGTAGAAGGTAGTATTCCATGTTATTTTACTCCCTCTTCAGACTCTATAGGAGAAACACGTTACTGGTACTGTAAATTCCGCCAAAAACTCACAGTTGGGGAGCTTTTAGTCTCCAGGGGTAAACCTACTACTATTATTTATGGACATAAATAATAATTTCTAATTTCTAAATTTATCTGTCTCTATCCATAGGTTCTCAGACCTTACCAGAAAAGTTTCTTTATTCTGTAGTTATCATAGAAAGTAATAACTGGCAAACTAGATAGACTCTAAGTGTCTTTGAAATGCTCAGCCACAAAAGATCTGTCTATACCTTCCCATCAAGGCTGAATGACCATTACAGGGAAGAAAGATTTTAAAAGTCCGAGGTCCAGGAGGACCATAGCAAGACAGTATTTTCTGGTCATGACAGGACCACTGCATTCATGAACTTCTAATAGCTGTGATAACTTTTAGAAGACTCACACAATATCGAGCCAGTGAACATTCCAGAATGGAGATGTGGAATGGTTCATGGCCCTTACACCCTTACATATAAGAAAGCATTGATAGTTGTTGACTTCTGGGAGATGAAGAACCAGCTTTCTTTCTCTTTTTATTTTTTTCTTCACAAGTTTTACTGTCTGGTTTTGTGTGTCAACTTGACAAAAGCTTGAGTCATCAGAGAGGTAGGAGCTTCATTTGAGGAAATACCTGCATGAGATCCAGGTGTAAGATATCTTCTTAATTAGTAGTCAATGTGGGAGGGCCCAGCCCATTATGTGCCAACCTTGATCTGCTGGTCCTGGGTTCTATAAGATGCAGGTTGAGCAATCCATGAGGAACAAGTCAATAACCAGCACCCCTTCATGGCTTCTCATCAGAAGGCATCCTGCCTTCAGAATCCAGCCATTTGAGTTCCTGTTATGACTTCTCTCAGGGGTGAACAACAATGTGGAAGTGTAAGCCAAATAAACCCGTTCCTTCCCAACTTACTTTTGACCATGGTGTTTCGTTGCAGCAATAGAAATCCTAACTAAGAGACAAGTCAAAGTTCTTCAATTATTGACTCCTGCTGTAACAAGCAGTATAAAATTTTGGTTGAGTTCCTACTTCAGCTAAACAAGACCATATAAAAAACTCAGCTAGGATAATTGAAGCAAAGAAACAAATGAAGCTAGACGTTAGTTGTAAACAAATGAAGATTGAATTTAATCTTTGTAAGTGGAGATAACCTTGCCTTCTGCTTGCCTTTTTCTTCTGACTGCTGGATCACTCCAAGTTCTTAGTCCTATTAGCCATTGACTTGCAACAACCTTTCACCTAATTATCTGATCTAAACCTCATCAAGCTATTTCATTCATTATGAAATCACCTTCTTGTGTGTGTGCGTGTGTGTGTGTGCGTGTGTGTATCCTCTCTTTGTGTGTGTGTATTCTCTTTTTGTGTGGGTGTAATCAGAGGTTGACTTCCAGGATAAGAAAAGAATATCTCACTTCTGACTTAATCAGGTCTGATCTACATAATGAATTCCAAGTCACCTAGAGCTATGCAGATACAATCTGTCTCAAAACAACAACAACAAACACACACACACATTGTCTGCCACACTGATGGACAGCACTAATTGGATTAGTTAGATTACAAAAACCAAAAAATAACAAAAAAGGAGGAGGTGTTCATGGAGTGTGGGAATAGTGGAGAGTATCTTAGAGAACAGGTGGAAGGGTGGGAGGTAATAATAAGAGAATATATTAGAAAATTAAAGGGGAAGAGTAGAAGACATATATGAACAAAACATATGTGTGTATGAAATTATCCAATAATATACTTAAAAACATAGCAGCTTTCCAATCATTACAAAAATACTAAAATACACATAAGACTTCTTTCCTAAAAACAGAGTGATGGATAGAATGTTTAGAAATGTGTATCTTATTTAACTTGTAGATATAAACAATAGACATAATGATTTAAGACAAGACCACATGAATGCTTCTGAGTGAGTAGATGTCAAGCCGAGAAGAGGAGATGATATGGGTGACTGGGCATCTTGAACATTGCTGTATACCTCTGTGCATGCTTATTTCTCTCCATTTGAGAGCTGTGTGATTTGCAGCTCTTTTCTGATGGCTATAAACATGAAAGAGATGGAAAACACTTTGGAAGCACTGCTAACTTCTTTGTTTTACTTATTTCATTCTCCTTTTACCATTTGTATATGAGCTAATTTGCATTATAGTGGCGTATTGTACATTCAGTAACATGGATGGATGTTAAAAAGATAATGTGGATATGAGAAGGTAAGAAACAGCAGGGGATATATTGCCCACAACTATTTATGTAAATTAAAAACATAAACATGGCACTACATATTTTACAAGGATACGCACATATTTAAGGGCTTTTTACAAGCTTAGCAGAGATAGTAGAGATCTATGGGGAGGGAGAGGAATTGCAATTTTCACACAGACAAGAGAGTAAACACAACACAAAGCAGAACAAGAGAAGAGAAAGAAGTCTCCCAAGTACTGATGAACATATCATGCTGTATACAACAGAATATAATTAAGTCAGTCCCTTTGGGTAAGAACAATTATTTCTTGTTTCTGATGAGGTATCAGGGAAAATGGCTTATATGTGTCCTCACTAATCACTCCCCAGCTACTGGGATCTCACTCATGGCAATTCCTACTCCATCCAGACCAGTTAAAAATTCCATTGTCTCAAATCCTGCTTGGGTCAACTTTGGTCTCAGAGATACCACATATCTCACATATTATGAGAGATGGGTCTCACATAAGAGGAAATCACACCATGCCAGAATCTGCAATTTAATTTAAGAAATGAATTTGGAATACTGATGGAGGAAGGTCATTGGTTAATTAAATAAAGAAGCTGCTTGCCCTGATAGGTTAAAACATAGCTGGGAGGAGTAAACAGAACAAAACGCTGGGAGGAAGAGGAAGTGAGGTCAGAGACTCGACAGCTCTCCTCTCGGCGGCAGAGGCCTCAGAGAGACACGATGCTCCACTCTTGCGGGCAGAGGCGAGAGCTCTGCTCTCTGAGGCACATGCGATGAAGCTCTGACC